>NW_004567122.1:34616078-34617476 GCF_000260355.1 Condylura cristata | reverse complement strand
AAAAAAATGGGCGGGGGAGTTCACAGGACTATGGTGATGGCACATGAGTGATTTGGTGATGGGAAGCCCACAGGGATTACAATTGAGATGGAAAAAGGCACAAAATGATGTAAAAATAAACTGTAATAATAATAATAAAAATGTTTCCTGAAGGATGCACAAATGAATGCATTTTAACCTGGAGTCTTTCTTTTCTTGCACTTCCTTGAAATAAGCATAGAAACTCAGTTCTGAAGGGTTACTAGGGCCAAGCTGTCTAGTCCCTCACCTGCTGCCTCCACCCCCTCTGCAGCATGCCTGGCAAGGGCCTTACTCTGGCGCTCCCAGACCTCCAGGGTGGAGGGCGCTCTGCTTTAGTGCCAACTCAGTGCTGGAAGGTTTTTTCTGGCTAGGTTATTGTGCACACTATGTAAAATTCAAAAGTACCTACCCATTTGGTATATGAAAATCACTCCATTTTCCTCATGGAGGAGGAAAACAAGTCTACACATCATCTACACATTGTCTACGTGCTTATGAAGATATAAAAAATATAGCAATGCTGGTCAATTATCAATAAAGATGGAGAATTATTAACTCAGAAAAAATGTTGATGAAACTTTTTTTTATTGTGACACTTTTAGATAATTATGAAAAGGAAAATACCAAAAAGTATCCTCTAATTCTAACCCTTAAAGGTAGTTTTATTAATACTTTGTTTTACTTCTAGATTTTTTGTTCTCTGTATTATTTTGTGATTACACAAAAAGTATTGGAATCATACTGTTTGGTAACTTTGTTTTACAGCTAGGTGATCAGACCACATCACATATCTGTAACTAGTATTTTAGGTTTCTGTATAGATTCCATTGTTATGAATATACCATAATTTACCCCAAAACCCCCACTGGTGATTGACCTTCATGTGGTTCCCAGACTTTTTGCTATTTATTTAAAATATTTATTTAATTTATTTAATAATCTTCTATTTAAAAGATTTTATTTATTTATTTTTGCATAGAAGAACTGGAGTGTAGGCCAGAGATGAGAGATGTGGGAGTCACCAGAGTTAGAGTTAGAGATGAGAGATGTGGGAGTCACCAGAGCAGAGAAAGCAGATGTACTGAAATACACTGCTGAGGAGAGCAGTGGGTGAGACAAGAGAGGTCTGCTGTGCCATGTAGGTCACCTCCCTGGCTGGGGATCTAACTCATTAATGCAGTGGCTGCAGATAGCTTCACAGTGCTGAGATTTTAACCCCAGTGCCACCAGGGAATTCCCTCCCCCTTCCTTCTTTGAAGCATTTCTTCTGTTAGATGGTTCTGCCTTTTGTAATAATTGATCTACATTACATTTTGAAATAATTGATCTCCCTGCAATTTCCACCCACCTCTCCTACTTCTGCTCTCTGGGACTCTA
>NW_004567122.1:34505380-34615846 GCF_000260355.1 Condylura cristata | reverse complement strand
CACACACACACACACACACACACACACACACACACACACACACACACACATACCTCTATGTACATAGATAGGCACAGAGATCCATATATATTTTTTATAAACAACTTCACAACACATGAATATGTTAACTTAATTAAAAATTAGACTTTAAGAGAGAGACTAGAGTCCTCTGTTTTTCAGTAAGTTAATTTGGACGAATCTTTCCAGATCTTTTTCTCTACATATGTAGAAAAAGAGTTGCCTCTCAGCTCTCTGAACAAAGTATAAATGATATTAGGCTGTACATAACCATTTTTAATCCAAACTGTGTCTTAGACATTTTTTTGGTTCTTAGTCAATGTTTTTGCTATATTTTTAAGTCGTCTATCGTATGATTTCTACCATGCTTATTTATACTTTTGTCTACTAATGTACATTTAAGATGTTTTAAATTTCAAGTTACAAATGCTGCAGTGCTTATCCTTATACCCATCATTCCAGTGTAGATACTGATAACTGGAATCACTAGGCCTGAGATTTTAAAATTTTACTAGGTTCAGCACGTTGCCTTCTGGTGTGACTGTGCCATTTCCTCTTCCACTACTGAGTGGAGTACCCTTTCACTATGACTCCATGCAACCATTGATATTTAACAATGTAAAGCAAGTTGGCATTCTTTTGGGTAGAAATGATTTCTGATTGTTTCTATATACATTCCCTTGGTTACTATGACACGGAGCCACTTTTCATGTTATGTGCTGCTGTATTTCCTCTGCAGAGATTACCTGCTCGCATCCAATGGCCATTTTCATCTGTTTACTTTTATGTAAATCTTAATCGACTTGTAGTAGTTCTTTATCTAACTGGATACTTTTGGTATGTTATATGTGGTGCAAAAATTTTACCTGGAGACTCTTCGACAAAGTGTTCCCTCCTTTTGCAGTCACTTCTTGCTGCACAGGCAGCAGTGCTCACCAAGTCCTCTCTCCTGGTGCAGGGCAGGACACCTGGAGACATGAAGGCTTTTAAGAAGTTGCATGGCTTAAGACACTCCCATGGGGATAAATAGAAAGCTGTGGGAGCAGGGCTACTTCCCAGAGCACACAAACCCACAACTGCTGTCACATACTAGAAAAGTAAGGAAAGCATAAGAATATACAGAAGTCAGTGTCTGTGTAGTACTCAGGACTTTGGAACCAGACTACCTGAGTTAAGCAAATCTACGCCATGACCAGGAATCAACCCAATGGAATAAATGTATATCCACATAGACTTGTATAAGAAGATTCATAGTACTAATAATACCAACAATCTGACAATGGAATAATCTGGAAAAATGGTTAACAACATTTGTGGACTATTCATATCTTGAAACACTACCCAGCAACAGGAGAACACTGCACAACTACAGCTTAGAGGAATCTCAGAAACGTCACGTTGAACAAAAGATGACAGTTGTTGCTAAAGTAAACCAGATTCTTTATTTCAAGTACAAGAGAAGAGATAAACTCAACTGTGGGAACAGTGAGAAGCGTGGCTGCCTCTCAAATGGGGATGATAGGGTTGGGGTTCACCTAGAGGGCCTTTGGGGTGAGGGCCACGTTATACACATTTGATTATCTGGATGAATGTGTTGTCAAGACTCATCTAACTGAACATTTATGATCTTTACATTTTCTTGCATGTAAATTATTCCTTACCATCTAGTAATGGCATACTTAAAAGGTTACAGTTAGCTTGTTTTTTGGCTTGTTCTGTTGTTTCTTATCCCAATGGCTTATATTCATCAAGGTTATTGTCTTTCAGAATGCTAGAGGACCATATATAGGGGTTCTTAACCTGAGTCCTTTGATAGTTTTCAATGGATTCTTGAATCTTGTGGGCTTGAATGCACAATTCTGCCTGCCTGTGTGCATGGATTTTTCTCTTTCTTTGAGGAGTGAGTTCACAGATATGACCATAAAAGCAAAAGGACTGTGACTCAAAACACATTTAAAACTGAACCTCTAGGGCCTCCCTGGTGGCACAAAGGGTTAAGATGCAGCACTATGAAGCTCTCTGCAGCCGCCATTCTGTCCCCAGCCAGGGATGTAACCCACATTGAGGCAGCAGACCTCTCCTGTCTCACCTGCTGCCCCCTGCAGCAGTTACTTCAGTGGATCTACCTATTCTGCTCCCCACTTTGTCTCTGGTGAATCCTCTCACCTGTTCCCCAGTTCTTGCATACATAAAGAAATAAATCTCAAAACAAAACAAAACAAAACTGAATCTGAGTTAGACGGTTCATGCAGAATGTGGACGGGACATTATCAGTAATTAAAGGTGAATGAATGAACATACGATAAACTGTTTCCAGTTGATATTCAAGGAACCAAACCTTTATTAAAACTGACAGATGCCAGTGGCTCCACGAAATAGTAAAAATTGTAGTAATTTCTGATCTGAGAAATACAGTTCTGATAAGAATAACAAGCAGAATCAGTGTACCATAAAAGAGATTTCCATTACATTTACAGAAAGATACTGGCTATTCAAAGTATGTACTGTGTCTATTTTAAGTATTGAAACTGGATACATGAACATAGTGAAAGCAACAGTTATGACTGAACTGTACAAATAATTATTTAATTTTGTTTTCATGATAGGAAGAAACAATTACTGAATGCTAACAGAATTGTAGTAGGTTCAGCTTTGCCAGTGTTTTAACAAAGGAAGACAACTTTGATGTGGTTCCGTTATGGCAACTTTTTTTTAAAACTATCTAATTTATTTACTTATATATATTTACATCAGTTTTAATTTTTTTTTACAGTCTTTGCTTTATTTCTCAGGTGTAGTCCCCATAGAATCTCCTCACCAGTTCACCTGTGCACCATCACCTTAGTCCTTTGTGTTCTTCCTGCCCTCATTTTGATCCATTCTCCCCTGCAGAATGTCTCTGATTTATAGTTGTCTTATCTGATTTTCCTTCTGATTAATTTCACTGAGCATAACACCTTCTAACTCCATCCAAGTTGCAAATGGCATTAGTTTATCTTTTTTGATTGCTGAATAGTATTTACTCTGTTTATATGTCACATCTTCTTGATCTGTTTTTTGGTATTTGGGTTGTTTCCAAGTCTTATCTCATGGTAACTTTTATGCACTAAATTTCTGGAATTGGTTCTTCATTCTCAGTCCTATAGCACAGGGAAACAATGCAGCATTAAATTAATGGCATAATGTTGTAAATGCTCTTTGATGTATGAAGTGGCTGTGAGAACACCTGGAAACCTTGGCTTTCTTTTATCTGCTTAATGACAGGTTTCTGTGGTCTGTTTTGTCCAATATGTCTTGAGTGTGACATTGCTAGGCATTATGGAGAGTGCCTTTGTTGGCCAATGTTACCTGGATCCACCTTTGCGTTGAGAATTGGCACGAGAGAGAGACATAAAATACAGGTAAGTATGTTTTAATGGATATGTGAACCTGGATCTAAAAAAGAACCTGGATGCTTTCCAAATCTGTAATTAAAAGTAAATAAATAAAAGGTGTAGGCAAGGATGCTTAAAACCACCATATTTAGAGGGAGACTTTGGGAAAGGAAAGGAATTCCTGATTTTTTTCATTATGAGGGTGTCTGTTGACCAAGGTGCCACACTGTGAAGGGTGTCCCAAGAACACCTACTCTCCTGCAGGTTCCTGGCCAGTGGACCAGTTGTGTTTCTCTTGTTGCATCAAGAGAAGATGGTAACGGACACCACATATGGAAGATGCATTTGGGATGGTCTGACTTCAGGGGATGTGGCTTCTGTGGCACATACAGAATTCACTTGGGCGTTCCACCGACTGCCCTTTAAAGAGGGATATGACTTCCAAACAGCAGAGGCTAAGCTATAATGAGAGATTGAGACCAGATAGGTCATACATAGTAAGATGGGCATCTCTTTATATTCACATGGAATGATCTTCAAGATGAATTTTTAAGAGAAAAAAGAGCACTGCAGAGAAGTATACAGCTATTTAAACTAAAAGACTTTATTGGGCATATTTGTGTCAACTGAGAATTTGTCTGGAAGTGTAAACAAGTAATGGCAACAGTGGTTGTCCCCAGACAGGTAACTGAGTGATTGGGGTCCCCTATGGAAGGAGGGCTGTATTTTTAACTTCCTATCCTTTCTTTACTGTGGGGATTTTGGACATATATTATCCACTCCAAAAAAATAAATATATATTTATTCTAAGAAAAATGTTGACAGAGAAATCAGTGATTTCAAGTGCGAAGCCCATGTCAAAAGCCCTAAAGGTGGGTCTCTGAGTTGCCAGAACTGATTAGCAATCGAGCTACTTGGCATAAGTTAACCCAGTGATGCAGTGTCCCTGGACAGTGACTTAGAGTGTTGATGAGGCTTGGGATGGCCTGAGCCATCATATAGTCCTGTATATGTCTCTGGTGATGGGAGGGAGTCTGTGTGTTGCACCAGAACTGAGCCCCGTCTCCCCCTAGGGCTCCCTGTGTGAAGACTGGCTGGTGGTGCACTGCTGTTGGCCTTTTTCCATCTGTCAGATAGCCCGGGAACTCAAGATGAGGACCTCCCAACTCTACGAGATCTATTCATCTCCTTCGACTAAGGATACCCTTATTTAATAGAGCAAGATAATTCTCCCTCAATTCCTAACACCTTCCTCTCAAAACATTCTTACTGGATTTTTCTTAGGTTTTCATTGAACTATTATAAAAATAAATTATATCACCTACTGTCTTTGCTGTTCTTTTTTTACCTATCCTCACAATGGAGGTGATTGTGTGTCTGGAATTGCTATTCCATCCCACACATATAGGGCAGACAGGTTCTAGAGGTAAATGTGGAGTCCTCCCTTGACTGCCTACTGCCATCCTTTCATGAGGGAGGAGGAAGGAGAGGTGGTTAGTGGTAGTTAGCACCCGAACTGGGTACCACATGTCACTGAGGCACAGAAGTACGGTCTTTCCCTTGTCCTGATTCTTCCAGTCCTGACAAGATAAGGGAGGAAATCTTAGGTGCTGCTGAACTTGAGCACCACTCTAGCATTTGCAGCTCTTCAAACCCAGCGTCAAAGCCTCAGGCAGGCAGCTATTATAAGTTATGCCTCTTTTTTCCCCAAAGATACCTTGAATTCCTAACTCCTGCTATCTATGACTAGGACCTTATTTGGAAATAGGGTGCTGTGATTGTTTGGGTGGGTTCTAATTCAAGCTGACCCTTCTCCTTTTAAGGAGAGAACAAAGACATGGAGATAGAGACACAGGGATGAAGATGACCAAGAAAAGAAGAAGGCAGAAGTTGAAGTGATGCCACCACAAGCCGAGGACTACTGGGGCTGTCAGAAGCTAGAGGAGGCCAGGAAGGATCCTTCTCCAGGGGCCCCAGCAGAGCCAACATCTTGATTTGGTCTTTTGCTTTCAGAACTGTGACAGAACAAGTTTCTTTTGCTTTAAGCCTAACCACTTGTGGCACATTGTTACAGCAGCCCTGGGGGGATTTAATACATCAACCATCTGTCATGTGAATAGAATACTCTTGTCTTTGGGAGGGTGGCAGTACAAGGCAGTGCTGAGGTGCTGGATTCTAAAGCCTGAGCTGTCTCCTGCATTGACTGACTGCAGAACTGTAGGCAACTTGGCTAGTCACTGCACCTTGGTCTCCTCATCTGTAAAATGTTATTACTGACCACTTAGAGCTGTGAAGATTCTACAAGTTAAGACACTCAGCCCAGTGCTTGGCAGGTGAAAAGGACTCAATAGATGAGGCATTATAACCATTTCCCTGTTATTTTGTATTCATAACAAATTATGTAATTTTTCATTTATGATTGGAATATAGAGCACTACAACTTAGATTAAAATTGAGTTAATTGAAATACAAAAATCAGCATAGATGGTTGGTGGATTTGGCAACCATTGTTCAAATCACTCTACAGGTTTTAAGATAGTTAGTCCTTAACAGCTTGAGGAAGATGATGATATATGACTGTTTTTCCACAGAAGAAGCCTGAGTCACAAAGAGGTTAAGCTACTTGTCCAAGGCCACACAGCTGGTAAATGATAGATTCTTCAGACAGTGTTCCTGACCAGTACAGGGGACTTGCATAGAAGGCTGCTAACCAGGGCCTGTGGGCCCTTGTGGAGGCATAAGCTTGAGTTCGTTTTGTTGAGGTGAACTCTGGTCTTTGTGGATAGTAAGTGCACCCCTGCCTTAACCCACCCCCATAGACACTAAGCAGTTTCTATCTGGCAAGTGTGATACTCCCAAGAGTCCCTCTTTGGGTGTCCAGAAACTAGCCCCTTTGGGGAAAAGTAAATGCTCAGTGTTGACATTTAATCTATAACAAAGTACTCTCTTTTGCAAGTCAGCTACTGGGGGGAAAAACAACCAGGCCTGAGGGACAAGTCTATTAAGTGAAAATAAATCTGTTTTATTGTTTCATGCTAAAACACCTAGGGTCTTTCACAAACTTCCAGCTGGGAACAATATGCGTTTTTGGCAAAGGAGGTGTGGGTAATCTCTCCACATGGTTGATCCCCCTTTTCACGAACATCAGATGGTGTCATGGCTGGTTTCTGGCACAGTTCTCCTCTTGCTGATGTAAAAGGTGGGAGTGGACCTCTCCAATGAGGGGGCATCCCTTTTCCCCCCTTTGCTGTTCTGCTCAGTCTGGGTGGGAAAGCACAAGCTTAAGAAACACTTCATTAGTGCCACAAGCCCAAACAAGTAAAACTGTGGGCTTTCAAAACCACTAGTTTACCATCAAATCACAGAAAATAAAATGGAGAACTTGTTTGTAGATGGTTCTTTGAAAAGTGGTGGTGGCACGAAGTCCTGAAGCAAGGTAACTGGCTTTCTTTAGAATAGATCAAGTCCAAGAAAAAGAACTTCACAAAAATATGTTTTCTTCCCAGCAGAAGAGGTGTCCAACACCACAGAGTTAAAGGAGAGACAACTCTGATAAGAAGCTCCCCTTTTTCTCAGACTTACCAATAGCTGGCAGTGGTACAGATCTGAGAGGTACCCGACAGCGAAGCCATGTTCCATGTGTTTTTTCTTCTCAATAGAAAATTCCTCTTGGTTTTCCAAGGTGCCAAGTGTGGAACAGATTGCTGGTGGCTCCATGTGGGTAAATAACATCAACACACAGGCAACAGACATTTAAGAGTACTCCATACAGATTCTTATAAATTACAAACCAAAATACAAACAATCTCCCTCTCCCCATCCTGTGGCTTAGTGGAATACACTAAGCAAATAAGCTGCCAGCACTGGAACTCCATATTTTTTGAACAAAGATATAAAAAAGATTGGAAGTCCTTAAATGTCATTGTCCTATAAAATAATCTCAATGTTTATACATTTTATATATCTAAAGTTTATACAGTAGTCTATAATGACAAACATATATCCCTTTTCATAGACATTATTCATGTACATATTATCCATAAAGACTCATTTTGGGTCTATTAAAAACTGTACTTAAAAAAATAAGCAGACAAATCTATAACTTTTCTTTCTTTCTTTCTTTCTTTTTTTTTAAATAGCTTTTCTACTTACATTTCCATGGAGGAGTGAATTTTCCTACCCTTTCATTTTCTCTTTATTCCCATAAACAATGGCCCTTCCCCCAAACATGTAGCTATAGAAAGCAATTCTAGGAGATGGGACTCAGACTTCAGGCTTAGCAAACTATTTTAGGTTATGTGTTTGAGCAGTAATTCTAAATTCAGTTTCGTAATTCTAAATCTTCACCTCTTTCATCCCTCCACCACTTTTGGACCTTTGACTTCTTGAGATCTGTGAGTCAGCTGGAACTGACAGCCAAGACAGAGAAACTTTAGGAAATAGGGAATCTTTTCTAAGTTTCTTTTTTTCTTTTTTCTTGTCTGGGAGCATTTTATGTTTTGGAAAATACTTGATTTATTGGCTAACCAGGTTTAAAACAGAAGTCAAATCTCCATGAAACCATACCCTATAAGCCATGGAAAGTTCCCAGTGACTTAAAATACAGAAGTGCAAAAAATACAAGTGTCAGTTTCCTGTTGCTCTAAGTGTGAGAGAGGGAAGCCAAGGTAAGAAGAAAATATGAGCTAGAAGGCCTTGAAGTCAAGGCTATAATTAGCCAGCGTGGTCTAATGGTTTCTGGGGATTAAAAGCCATTTGTCTCCCCCACTTTATACAACTTGCTTTTGTGTGGGAGCTTGCTTATAAGTAACCTTTCCATATATCATGTATAAAAGTAAATTGCTTCCAACTCTGACAAGTCCATGACTTTACCCTGGAAAGTGAAGTCATTTTAAACTATTTATAGATAGGCTGTGAGGCCTCATGGTGCTAATGAGTAGATTCTAGGATGTGAAGGCAGCATTTCTATCTTCATAGATTCGAAGCTGAAAAGGAGCCAATCAAACCTGAGATCTTTCAGAGGAAGCGGAGCCAAGGTTCAGTCCCAGCGGGCCAGAGAGGAAGGGTGAGCGCAGCTTGGGGGGCTGCCTCTGACCACGTCATCACTGACTCATCCTCTCTGTGGTCTCATCGTACCTCTTGTCTTCCCACTCACCACTTGGCAAATAAAACCAGTACTTTGGGGCTTCTGGTTGCTTATTATCACCTTCCCCTGTGGTTAACCGAGAGAAGGGTGTGGTTAAGAGGGCCAAGTTATTCATTAACATGGGTGCCAGTTTGAGTCCTGCAAGTGACGGTTTCACAGAGCAGTTAACATTTCTGTAACCACAAAATACAATCTGACCCACTCTGGTTCACTGATTCTCCTGCTCACAAGCATGATGGGATAGAAGACTGAAGAGGCTTCAATGCAAAATTATGATCCTGAACTTTAAAACATCCAAGACATCCAAATAATGCTGCAGTAATGTCATATTATCTTGGCTAATCAGAGCAGCAGGTGCTTTTTAAAATGAAATTCTTACTGATGTCTTGAAATGCGGAGAAGATAAAAATGCATCTCAGGGTATTTGTGAATTTCATTTGTCTGTGTGGGGGTCCCTCTCAGGTTCACACAGATCATTTCAAATTTGCCTATTAAGTTACAGTTGCTTTTTAAAAAGAACATGAGTAGAATATCATCTAATGACTTGTGCTTGAAGATGAGCTATTTATTAACAAAAAAGAATGGAGAGTTACAATTGACTTTCTTAACTGTAGACATGTAACAGCTTCTCTATAAGCATGGTAGTCTGATTGGAGGGTATCAGTGGAGAAAGACAGAAGGGACTTGGAATGGAAGAGAATGAGGGTGTAGTGGAGGATGCAGGATGCATGGTGGGGAGGAGGTAAGAGTGAGGGAAGTTGTGAAGAATGCTGGCCTTTCTGGCTTGAACACCTGAGAGAAGAATATGTTGCCAACTCCTACAAAAGGCTCTACGTATGAGTTGCAGACAGGTCAGCATCAGAGATAGAAGACATAGGATATTCAGTCATTTCTCTTGTCAGCTTGGTGGCAAGATGTGAGAAATTGCAAGATGAAGGGTAGCATTGGCCATAGAAAGGAATAACAGGAGGAATGGGAGCCTGGTGTGACCTGTAACAGGAGGGGACCCACTGGCTTTTCTCCATCTGCCTCGTCTGTCTCGCTTTACCCCCTGATACTGTGGGTGAAGATGAATTTGCTTTTTCTCCTATTAGCCTTCTGTCTTGGAGGCCGGCCTCTTGGTAGCTGTCTCATCTTGGTGTTCAAGGAATATCACATGGTCCACAAACAGCCCACAAACTCTCTGCTGAGCAGTTTCCATTTACATAGTTCATCTCCTCATGTTGCCAGCTTGCACTGGAAAGATTACCAAGGCAGGGTCTGTGAAGATGAAAAAAATTCAGATTTTATTATGTATGAATGTAGCCTAAGAAGACCTATAGTTCCTTAAAATTCTGAAGTTTTGTGGGCAGGGATATGACTTTCATTCACAGAAGTGATGCTGTCTCCTCAGTTCACTGTATCGGGAGTCACATGGATCATATTCTCATTACAAGTGATGCTGACAGTGGTCTGTTGGCTGAGGTAGTCTTTAAGTTCCCTCCATTTTGTGACTGATAAGTATCTTGTGATTAGTTACTCTGGACTATTCACTTCACTCACTGGTTTTAATATCCAATGATATCTCGCCTGAGCCAATTATTATTGTAGTGGCCGCTGAATGGTGATTTCAAAAAATTTTATCACACCTCTTACATTTAGTAGTTGGTGTTCTACTATAAAGGAGAATTTCTCCTTCTCCCACATTTATTTATTCATTCAGTATGGACTCAGGGATTCTTATTTGATGCAAAAGGTTATCATCTTTTGCCACACATGAGTAATCTGAATCTAGAGACGAATTCCACTGAGTAACATTATATAACATAAATGATCTGTATTCTTCAAAATGCCAAGGTGAAGGAAGACAATGCATCTTGTGGAAGAAACTAAAGAGATATAAATATCCCTCAGCACCAGTGCCTGTGAGTTCTCAGAGGCCCCAGGTGCCTGCTTGACATTCACTGGGGGAAGCAGGAGGAATACAAAATCTTTGGTTACTAGGGTGCAATCCGTGGCCCACCATGTCAGTGAGTTCCACAGGATCTGGAGTTAACGCTGTCTTGGACTCCTCACTGATCCTGCCAGGAGTTTCATCCTGCTCTGCATGACTCGTTAGCTCTTCAAAGGGAAGACACCTGCATGAGAAAGGCCCGCTTCTCTGTCCTGTGCAATCCATGCAGTGCTGATGCTGGCTCCTACCTTTGGAGATGGGTCAACCTGTTAATATCACAACTGGACCCAGAAAAAGCTGCTTTGATGTGCAGATCAGGCCTGGGCTCAGCATCTGTGAGACTGTGGCTCCCAGAAGAAAGGCAAAATCCTTTGGGAAACTGCTCCTGGGCTCCCAAGGGAGCAGCAGTGGTTGGATTGACCTTTGCTGTCCTGTGGCATTTCTGAGGGCAGGTGTATCAAGGAGTAAATGGCAGTGACAGGAAGGCTGCCACATTAACTTGACCTTCCAGATTGCGCTAAATGGTGTAGAAAGAACTTCAGCTTTAAAGAACAATCAGTTTCCATTTTAACAGGGCCCTGAAAACATCATCGCTGCAACTATGCCTGGTAGAGGTGATTTTGAATCTTGAACCTGAGAGCCCGCTCGGGCCCCTAGTGTGGTCACTGTTGGAAAGTGCAGGCTGTTTCAGTACACTCTTTGGTGCCATGATCATTTTCTGCCTTGGAGAGTTGGGTGTTGGGTTGTTTAAGATGCCCAGGGGCCAGCGGCTCCTAGAGTTGGCAGGCGGTAAAACTGTATTTACTGAACACTTAGAAGCTTACGTCTCCAGGACTGCCTTGATGTGTCATCTCAGGCCAGAGGACTGACTCCAATTGCTCAGGTTTATTTCCAAACTGGCTAGTTCCTAGCTATTACCTATGGAAATTATTTAATCTTGCTGGACCTCAATCTCCATATCGGTAAGATCAGGGTGGTCATATTACTTACTTTGTGTGGCTGCAGGGAGATGTTAAAACTAGTTGACATAAGAAAAGCAGAGGACATTATTGACACATAAAACTATTGCCACTATGTTGGTATTCTGAGAGCTCTGTGGTTCCTGTTTCTTGATAACCTCAAAGAGTGGATAAACACCACAGAGTCCAGTGAACTGGCTCAATGTCACACATTACTACTTTTTTTTTGCCTTAAAAACCTAAATCTCAAAAAAAAACCCTTAATCTCAGTTTCTTAATTGAGTTCTTAAAATCTTACATCCTAATCTACAAAATGAACATAATACTATTTACATGCTTTTTTTTATTATTCCCATTTTATAGACAAGAAAGTTGAGACTCAGAGAAGAGAAATGACTTGTCCTAAGTCACACAGTAAGTCACTCTAGTAAAAGCTGGGGGGAGGGAGGGGAAGAAACGAGAAAGGGTCAGGGGGAAGAAGAAGGGAGAGAGGAGGAGAGGAAAGGAATAGAGAGAGACAGACACACAGAGAGAGGATGTGGGCAAAAATCGAGGAAAGAGAGACTCATAACTGAAATATTTTATGAATCAGTGGGAGTGGAAGTTCAATAAATATATCTTAATGATAACAAAGGAGATGACATTTCATGTTCTGTGGACACAATTACAAACAGTCCCTGCCTCAAAAAAAAAAAAAAAATGGCAGGTATCGGGGCCTCCTGGTGGCGCAGCAGGTTAAAGCACTGCACTAAGAAGCTTAAGCCATTTCCACATGAGTTTGATCCCCGCCTGCCCCGGAGGAAATCCACATGGCGAGGCAGACCTTTCCTGACCCGCCCGCTGCTCCCCTCAGCAGTGTACTTCTTCGATCTGCCTGTTCTGCTTCCCACTCTGTCTCTGGTGAATCCTCTCACCCACCGCATCTCTGGCTTGTACCCCAGTTCTGTATGAGTAAATAAATAAATCTTAAAAAAAAAAAAAATGGCAGGTATCTTTTTGTTTGCTGTGCATTCTGTGCTTTAAAGAGCTGACAGGGCCAGTCCCTGTGGAGGTGAGTTCTTAAGCTTCCACCATCCTGCAAGGCAGTGCCTAGCCTTGTCTCTTAGAGATGGAGAGCAGGGAGCAACTTGCCTCTGTGCTGTGGCATCTCCCGAAAGTTCATCCTTCCTGTGAAGGTCCTCCTTGGCAGGAAAAAAGATTCGTCTCATCTCCAACTGTCCATTCAACACATTTGTTGTATGACAGAAAATGTGTGATAAATGAGTGCGCTTCGGGGCTGCACTGAGCTCGTTTCTGCTACCTGGCCTGCAGCCTGTCCAGCTCCCTCTTCTCCCATCTCAGATTAAATGTCATCTCCTCAGACACTCTACCTAACAAGCTGCGCCCTCAGCCATTCCCAACGCTTCCTTTACAACATCTGTCACCAAGAAACAACCCCTTGTCTGGAATTATCCATATTTACTCCCTTTGACCAAGGGGAAACCTGGTGCACTCAGAGGCTTACTCTCACTGTTCACTACTGTATCCCAACTCTATGGAAGAAAACCTGGTGCACAACGGATGCTCAACCAATATTGTTGAATGAAAACGAATGAATAAGTGAATTTTTCCCGAGGAAGAAACATTCTGTGATTTTAAATGGAGTTGGTGTGAGAGCAACACTGGCCGGAAGGCAGCCCCTTGGTCCCAGTGGTGGTCTAGCAGCGGTTTAATGCATCACCACACACATTGTATGAATTGCAAATTGTGCCAGGAACATTTAATTTCTGTTAGTTGGTACCAAGGAGGAGAGGTTGGTACAGAAATTGCCAGGCAGTTGGAAGTGAGTCCATGTCAGAACTATTTGCAAATCAGAATGGATATTTCATAAACCCTGTCAGCACTGGGGAGCTAAGTGTCCGCAGAGTGCCTGCACCAGGGCACTTAGTGGCTTTATTCATGGTTTCAGACAATCTAACCCTTCACCTTCGACAGATGAGGTGAGGTGAGCTGAGAACCGGCAGAGAAAAGACTGACAAGGTTATAGCACGCTAATGTAACGCTAACACCATGGCGCTTTCCCCATGTGATGCTAACGACGCTGCTTTATCTTCCCAAGTCCCCACCGAACCACCCAGAAATCACCATGTAAGACCTGCATTTCATACAAGGGAACCAAGGTTGTGAGAGTATTCATGATTCGCCAGAGTGCTATCAGGGGAAAATTCAAAGCCTGGATTTGAATCCTGGTGCCTCCGATTCACTGTGCTTTCAACCGCCTGGCACCTGACCCTCGGTGTGGTTAGTGTATACCAGCTCTCTGCTCTTGTCACGCCTGCAAACTCCGGCAGCTACCACATCTTGGGCCCATTTTGCATATGAGCATCTGACCTGCCACGTAGCTTCCACTTCACCACACCCCATGGGGTGCTCATTAGAGTTTCTACTCCTTACATGAGTAAAGAAAGTTGCCAAGGGGTTCATGAACTTAGGCCAAGGACAGAGAGCCTAGGATTAGGGGGGCTAGAGTTTGAACCCAGGGCAAGTGACTCTGGAGTCCGGATGCTGCATCTCCATGTACTTTTCCACGTGCCCCCTTTCAAACCTGGTTCTATTCCTGGAAGCTTTCTTGACAACTGCTTCCCTCTCTCATGTCTGTGTGACAAATCCAGCTCTTTTGGGGCACACTCTGATTTTGAATTGTGCCCCCATGTACATCTAGCAGTAAAGTCCCCATTTATTGAGCACCTTGATTTACTCAATGCCACAATCCAAACTATACCTGCACAATGTCATTAATCCTGCCACAAGTCCCCGGGTGAGTGAGTGTGTGTGTGTGTGTGTGTGTATAAGATCTGATGCCCATTTTATAGATGAGAAAATTGAGGCTTCAGGAAAGGTATCTATTCCAAGAGTCTTTAGCCCTTTGTCAAAGGAAATAGCTAGTAAGTGGTAAGGCTGGACAGATAATCTGACACCAAAACCCATCACTGTGGCTATTTTATTCTATTGCTTCTCTATAGCTTATAA
Source organism: Condylura cristata (assembly GCF_000260355.1). Taxonomy (NCBI): domain Eukaryota; kingdom Metazoa; phylum Chordata; class Mammalia; order Eulipotyphla; family Talpidae; genus Condylura; species Condylura cristata. Next base: position 34,601,407 of record NW_004567122.1, on the reverse strand, counting down.
AGCTCTAGTGGATTGGGAATGGAGCTGGTATAGCTACCTCCACATCCTTGTAGACTGAAGCTTTAAATCTAGTTCTCTATAGAAGACCTAAGCTCTCAGATTTGCCAACAACTAAAAACAACTTAAGCTTAAAAAAGAATTCAGCTTATAAATAGAATGTGTGGAATGGAATCTTTGGAAATGGTTCTGATATCTAAAATTAGACTTTCCTTCCACACGTGTTACCCCTCCTGTCTGACTGCTCTGTTCCTTGTAGGGAAGCTGGTGCTGTTTCCCGTTTGCTGTGGCTGGCATATCCTTCTCACTGTGAAGTTCCCAGCTCTCTGCTTGACAGAGATATAAAACACTTCTGGGTAGGATATGGGTACAAACCTTTATAGGTGATATTTATTTGAATCTCCCTTTGGTCCTCCAGGCCTGTTTTTAGTGGCTACTTTGTGTTTGGATTCAAGCTGGCTTTTGTGAATTTGTGAGGGTCTCTGAATTTACATGGTCCTCAGTCCTCTTGAATGGCCCAGGGAGTTTGTTTTCATGGGAAGGGCATTAAGATAGCTCTGGCCTCTTGGACTTGTGTGACCCGTAGCAATCAGACTCTGACATGGCAAATGGCTTTCATCATGCTGGCACTGACTTTAAGTGCATTCACTGAGGATACACAAAATGGCATTGCAGATGCTTTTTGCTCATCTCCCTGGGTCTTGTCTGGCATCCTTTTAGCCCTTACCAGCTACAGCTCTTGACCATCCAGCAGTGACCCTATTTGCATAATCACGTTGCATCTGTGGGCGAGTATCTACCCCCAAAAGCAATTACCTTGAATTTTGGGTAGACACCAACATGGAACAGTAGAAAAATGTCAACTTTCTGAGCCATACTGTTCCCACAGAGATGATGAAAAGGGGGGGGATATCATTTTGGAAATGACATCGCCCTTCTTCTGGGGCTCTTCTCTGTTTCATTTTAAACAAGGACAGGCAAAACCAGAAATAAGCTCACGAAGAGCAATCTAGGGAAGGCTTAACGATCATTGTGTTTTGACACCAGTGATCCAGAACCACATTGCGGGAGTCTTTTCAGGTTGCCTGACTGTGTGTGGCTGCATGCATCAGGGGTGGGTTTGCTTATTGGATTTCTCCACACAGGACACTTAGTTATCTTCCTTCCCATCTCTGCTTCTTAGACAAAGGAACTCGACCTTGTATTTTTTCTCTGGGAGTGTTTGACTTCTAAACTAAGATACTGCCCTTCTCCATCTCTGCCCTCACCCCCAGTCTCAGCAACTCACATCCTTCTGTCCCTCCTTCTGTCCCTCCTGTCCTACGTCCACCTTGTATGTGGGCTTACAGCTGCCTTTCACAAAGAGGGCTGTGGCAAATAAAATTTAGATTTGGGCTTGGAGTCTTGGGTTCCAAGGCTAGTTTTTATTGTCTTGGACAGTCTGTGGGGTCTTGGTGGCACAATTCTACTAAATCTCTAACAGGAGACAATACCTGTCCCACCCCCACCATAGGATTGGGTTGGATTGGATGACATAATGCAGGTAAGAAGATTGTCACACAGTAGGTGCTCAATAAATTGTGGCAACTATTGCTAGCTGAAGAGATACTCCTTTCTCTTTCAGGCTCCTTCCACCTCAAACTACATGAAGCATTCTGGTCTTATAGTTTGGGGACTTTCCCTGCATCCCTGACAAGGTTCTCACGAATAATCATCAACAGCAGCAAAACCAGCAAGATCTGTTTTAATTTTGGATTCTGAGACACTGCTTCTGGTTTCTGCAGCTGGCTGTCCAGAGCGGCCTGGGACACCCTGAGGGCAGCTGCCTGGAATGTCCTTTGCTCACACAGTTTGGACCCAGGCACAGGTCATGTTTCCCCCACTGAAGAGCACTGAGGACTCCTCAAACAGCTGCAAGGGAAAGAGTTCCTGTAAAAATTCCTATCAATGTCTTCAGCTAGACATTATGGTACATCAAAACCTCAACTCCCAGCAATGAATCAACCCCTTAGGGTCCCAGTGACAGAAACCAGATGGCAGCTCAAAAATGCAGGCAGGGTGTCTACGGCCTCAGGTTGTTTAGTGCTTACGAGCACTTCTGTGAGCAGCACTGAAAATTCTACTGGACGCATGCTGAGAAATTTACTAGGGAATGATAAACTTGGAATATAGAATGGTGGTGGTGACAGGGTATGAAGGAGCGGAAGAAAGGAATGTGCCAGGAAGGCACCCAACAGGCAGCCACTAATGGTATCAATAATCACCTTTTAAAATGCTAGGTGGTCATTGTACAAAAATGAAGGGTGAGATAATGAATATATTAAAAAATTAAAAACTTACAAAAAAGCACTTGGCATTGTGCCACACAAACCAAACTAAAATAAAATAAAATGCTAGGTGGTAGGTATGTGATTATCTGTTTTATGTTTGTGTATGCTTATACATACAATGGGGAGACAGGGAACAGAAGAAGCAATCCCAACTTCAGAAAAGAATTGACCTCTATTGCCTCTCCCAGAGGCTGGACTGGAGTAGGTACAGATGTCTGTGCTGAATGGACAGGTGGATGGGTGAGCCTCTTATGCTGTTCCAGGTCTCCCCTTCTTTATCTTTGATCCCACCTCTGCTGCATTTTTTTTTTTTTTTGGCAAAGGGTAGGACATTGGGCAGAAAGGCTTCTGGGAACATTTGTTTCGACCCTGGTCTAGGACATGATACTTTAGCCCAGCACACAGATGGCGAGATCACTTAGCCTTGCTCGATCTCCTCAGATGCCCTTGCACAGTCTCAATGACACCGACCTGCTGCCAGAAGCTTGGCACTTACTCTTCTGGTTGGGTCCTGCCTGCCAAACTCGTTCCTTCAGTGGCTGGCTTTCCTGATTATCCGAGAGGCGGCTAGAAGTGCTAACGCTCTCTTCTCCTAGCCAAAGGGAGATCTGGGGTCTTTACTCTCAAGATGTAAACAAGTGAGGCATCAGGGGCACAGCTGCTGGCCCAGCTTGCTAAGCACTGGCTCCCAGCTGGACAGACTTGACAGGATCCTGCTCTGCTGCCTGCCACAGCTGCTCGCTTCCCAGGAGGGAGTACGGAGGTGGTGGGGTCTGCTTGTGTGAACAGACATGGAGGAGAGGCTGCCTGCTCACCTTATTGAAACAAATGATCCCTGGACCTGCCTAACTCTGCCAGAATGTGGGAAGCCAAAAGGCAAAGCTATGTTTATGAAAGTGTAGCTGAAAAAGGCAGTCTGGTGAGCATGGAACTGCTCACTATCCCAGCACATTCCCTTCCTAGTTAAAAGTCTGATGCAGTGACTGTGAAGGGCTAGACAGAGTGCTGGACTTCACAGTTGCCTGAAAGACCTCATTGAATTTTAGCAGCAGTATGGCATAGGCACTAGCCAAAGAAAAGGAAGTAGGGTGTTAGTCTGGATATCTCAGCTGCTCCTGGTCTTCACCCTTTGATTGTTGGGTGGTTGGATCTGGGAAGGCCCTGAAGAAGGGGCCAGGGAACAGGAGGTGGAGGAGGCCTTGGGGGAACTTAGAACATCAACTATCCACTGATAGGCCTATCAGTGCAAGCCTATTTCAATATATTAATGAGTGGTGTGGCCACACTTCTGCTGGAAGTCAGGGCCACGTGCCAGCTCTGCTCCCCAACACAAGAAAGGTGGATTTGATTCTCATTCTTGAGAGGCATCCGAATCACCTCAGACCTTGTTGGGAAGTGCCCAATTTCTATCTTAAAACTACTGAATAACACTCTCTAGTGTTAGGCTAGACTTACTTTGCTTGTGAGGTCCAAGTGCCCAGGATCAGCTGATCTCTAAAAATCCAGCTCTAACTTTCAAGGGGTGAGTGATTCAGAGGTGAAGTCCAGCGTGCCATCTCTAGGGCCACATACCCAGCTCAGGTGCTCACAGCCTACCCTCAGCACCTTTTCTAGCATTTCTCAATCTCAGTTGAGGCTGTGAGAGCTCACAGGATGGAATGTTTAGCTTCAGATTCTACCTGGGATCCAAGGAATGCTCCACAAGGAGTGGGTTCTTAAAAACACAAGAGAACTGGCCTTGACTGCTACCTTTAAACCCAGTGAATAAGCACTTATTCCCATGCCTGGAACACTCTTTCTCTCACTCCTTTGCCCAATGGACAATCTTACTTGTCCTTCAGGACTAGCTTACACTGTGTTCAGATTGGGCTATTCTGGTCTTCTATTAGCACCACAGTCTTAGGCATGTTAGGAAACTTTCTCTTTTGAAACTTTTGAAAGGCTGCTTCCTTAGAAACATTTAAGTCTATACACCATATAAAAGAACAATAACAAAAAGCAAACCAAACCAGAAACAACAAATGTTGGCAAGGCTGTGGAGTCAAAGGAAATCTCATATACTGTTGGTGGAAAAGCAGACTCCTCTAGCCCTATGGAAAACCATGTGAAGGCTACTCAGAATATTAAAAGTAGATAAAGCAAGTGTCCCAGCAATTCCACTCCTAGGTATCTATACCAAGGATGCACTCCTGTGTTCACTGCAGCACTGTTTGCAATAGGCATGTTATTGAGACAAGGGCACCCCAGAGATGCAAGGTGCTCAACGAAAAGTCACTCTATAGACAGCAGAGAGAGCACTGAAGGGAAGAATTTCTGGTTCATGGCTATCTCTTTAACACTTAAGCAACCTGTTGTTAGCAGCAACAGTTAAAAATTAACTCGTCCCATTGAGGCACAGACTAAATGCTTGGTTGACTACTGAAGTCATCTATCTGCCACTCTGTGTAGGCCGGATTGCTAAACTCGAGTGCTTTTTTTTTTTTTTGGTAAAGAGGAAGATGATGTACTCATATTTTCATGTCATATAAGACTCCCTGTCTTATTTCTCCATCTGGGTTACATTCACTTCAATGAGGCATTGGGTGCGAGTCTTTGGAGTAGACTTGGATCCATAACTCACAGAAATACTAGAATGATGTTATCACGCTGTCCTAAAGGTCTGATGGACAGTATTCCTTGACAGGGTTGGGGCTGTTAATGTTTTATCAAGGTCTGGAAAGTCTTTGGCCAAATGTGTAGATGGGTATGTAAAAGATACATGTCTTTAATCTTAAGATCTTCAACAATTATCCAGGGGAAAAGTCTAATTAGACCTCCTTTTTTTTATGGCACCTAACCTTAGTAGCAAATGGCATTTATGCATTAAGTGCCCACATGGATGGGTATGCAATAAATGTTAGATCACAACAATTAAGTTTAATGAGAATTAATGGGCCATTTTACAGCATCACCTTGCATCTCTGGGATGCCCTTTAACCCTACTTTACAAGACTTTGGCTACTCCTGCTTACTTCAGCCCATTTTAGTGCAGTCACCTAGTCATGCAGACTCTGTCTGCTTTTTCCCACCTGCTAGGAATGTCAAGGCAACTCCCTCCCGTTTTATTATCCTTCTTGCTACCTTTCCTAGTCCTTATCACCTCTCTCCTTTCCCTTTGCCATCTTCACCCTCTTGTTTTCCCTTCCAACCTTTCTTGTCCAGTCCTTTTTACAGTTTTCTCTAGGAGATGCACCCTAGAAAGAGACTACCATGGACTGGAATCTCCTCACTGCCATTGTTGCTTTATCTAAACTACAACCTGGTGAAGCAGCAGCTAGCTAGTTGATCTCAAAGAAGAAAAATTCAGAGAAAGAATGTCGCAGTGCATACTCATGGTCTAAACCCAAAGCCCTATATAAACTTATTTTTAAGCATGCTGTATTTTTTGGGGAAGTCAGACTTACAGAGCCCATATGAATCAACTGCATCCATGATAGCATGCAGGGCACTGATCATAGCTACAGACTTCCTGCTTATCAATCATGTAGGATTATATGTGGGAAAACAGATCAAGAAAATTAAAGTATGATATTATTTTGATATTAGGAAGTCAGCCTTTTCTCTGATCTTTTTGTTTGCAGCAAACTTAGAACACTGACTCCCTTTGATTTTAGAGGGCTCTTAGGCATTCAAAGAGTCCATCTCATACCCTTCACAGAAACTGTCCCTTTGCATCAAGACTGTGACTCCATGTAGGGTAAAAGATATGGTGACTACTAGCAACTACTATCTAGACTCCAGAAGACAGCTCTAAAGCTGTTCTAAAGCTCATTAAGAATATTCAGATGAGGGCAGAGAAGCTATGCCAATATTACCACTCTTGGACACCTCTAGTTGAGGTCCCTTGTTGGACATCACAGACATTCTACACAGAATGCATGCAGGGACAAGAGCCACATACTCCATGCTGGGAAAAGAGTGGGCAGGATGGGCCCCAACTACTTGGTCTGAGTTGTGGCCTTGTTGCCTCAAGTCATTATGTTTGAGGCCACCTGCTCCATCCTTCCACCCAAGGCTGGGTTCCCTGTTCCCATCTTTTCTTTCCTGGAGGTAAAACAAGCAGACCAGGGCCCAGCTTGAGTGCCCAAAGAATGGCAGGGCACCTGCAGTAGAGGCAGACTGTATTTAAATGTAATTCACCTCTTTGGGGTCTAGGAAAAGCCACCTGTAGATTCATTTAGTGGGAAACATGGTCTGTGTGGCTGAGGCAGTGGACACCGGGGTCATGGTTTTGCCAAAAGTCGTCTTCCTGCGGAGGTCTGTCTGCTGTCCCGAGTGGCAGCCACTTCGGTGGGCAAATAGGATTGTCATCTCTGGGCCCAAGGGGGCTGCTTCAGGCTGGGACCCCTTAGGGGTGGCTGGCTGTTCAGGTTTTCCGGAGCTGGGGTGGGCGGTGCTGTGTTTGACAGGAGGAGGGCTGTAATTCTGAAATCTCACAGTTTTGACTTGCTGCAAGAGAAAGGAGAGCAAAGGGACATAGATGAGGAGGGAGACGAGGAATTTCATTCATGTTGTCTTGCTTCACTTTATTTGAAGTACCTCATTTATGTGTTCATTTGGCAAATACTCTGTTTACTATGAGTGCTGATTGTGCTTCACACACGTGTTAGGTGGGGTCTAACTCACATGAGTGAATGAACACAGCTTCTCTGAAAAAATAGACAACTATCACAAGCATTAGGAGGAAGGAAGTAGAAGATGCTGAAAGAGGGCCTTCACTTGTGGCACAATGGGTTAAAGTATAGCACTATGAAGCCAGCTGCAGCTGCTTCAGCATGAGTTTGATACCCACCAGGAAGGTGACCCACATGGCATGGCAGATATCTCCTGTCTCACACACTGCTCTTTGCAGTGGTGTACTTCGTTGATCCGCCTGTCCTGCTCCCACTCTTCTGGTGAATCCTCTTACCTCCCCTGCACCTCCAGCCTGCACCCCTAATTCTGTGTGCATAAATGAATGCAAAAAAAAAAAAAAGAAGAAGATGCTGAAAGAAAGGAGAGGAATAGCTGACTGAAGTTAGCAGAGGGCAAGTCAGAGAAATTGTCCCTGAGACAGAAACATTTTTTTTAAAAAGATTTATTTATTTGTGCATACAGAACTGGGGTACAGGCCAGAGGCTCAGGGGCAGCGAGAGGCTTCACCAGAGACAGAGTGGGGAACAGAACAGGCAGATCGATGAAGTACACTGCTAAGGGGAGCAGAGGGTGGGTCAGGAGAGGTCTGCCACACCATGTGGTCACCTCCGGGGCAGGCGGGAATTGAACTCATGTGGAAGCGGCTTTAGATTCTCAGTGCTGTGCTTCAACCCGCTGCGCCACCAGGGAGGGCCGAGACAGAAACATTTTAATTGAGAAGTGGTGGATGTGCTGTGGGAATATACATCTGGAGAGGTGTTAGCACATTCCTCTGTATCATACAGTGTTATAAACAAATGTTACTTTTAGAAAAATAGAAAGAAAGAGAGAATTGAAGAACAGTTAGGAATTTTGTAGGAGAACTATAGTAGCAATCACCAGAGAAAAGGTGTGAGGCAAGATGTAAGACCCCTTCCAGAAAGGAAGCTGCCTTCTTTCTTTCCTCTCTGCCTACCATCAAGCACCACTAATTCTTCTCTGTGGCCATCCCTGATGACTCTCCCAAGAGAGTTCCATTGTGGATTTATTAGTCCTTAGGGCAGAGTTTGCACCTGTTGACTGAGTGTATTCTGTAGAATGTTCGAGAAATTAATTTAATTGCCAACACATACAGATTGGAGACTGCATGTAAAAATCTTAACTTTGCATGTCACTTTTTAAAAAAGATGTATTTTTATTCAGGCATACAAGAGCCTGGGTGTAGGTCTGAGGTGCAGGGGTGAGAGGATTCACCAGAGACAGAGTGGGGAGCAGAACAGGCGGATCTACTAAAATAGTGGTTGAGACAGGTGAGGTCTGCTGTGCCATGAGGGTCAGTCAGCTCCCTGGCTGGGATAAAACTTATTCTACAGTGGCTGGTGATAGCTTCATAGCTGAAACTTTAACCCCAGCACCATCAGGAAGGCACCCTGGGTCTGCACCTGGCAACAAATGGCTGGAGCTGACTGACTACAGCTTTTTGTGAGAGGCCAGTGTCTTGGCTCCCAAGCTCCTGCTCTTCCTACTTCCTAGCACCAGTATGTGTCTGCTTTGGGCTCCCTACCCTTGGGTCTATAAAGTATGCTACTGTACTACTGCTTAGGAGTCATTTCTTTTTTCAATGAAATTTGGTCCTAAAGTCCCTAGTGAGAAGCCAAGTGTCTTCATATTTTTGACCTTCATCATTATCTAGTAAGATCTAGGCACTTATTAAACACAATTTGAGTGCTGTGTATAGTGACTTGGGGAAATGGACACCTGGGACCTGAAAAACTAAATCATTTGAACACTAATTCAGAAAAAGAGCTCCAACATTTATGTCAGCCAATACTAATTTTTCCAATGCATACTTAACTTAGCCTTAAGAGCTCGAGTTTTGGTATTAGATCTGGATTTTATTCTAGATACACCTGAGTGTCCCGAGTGTCAAGACAGCTGTGTGCCCTGGGGTAATGTACTTTAACTCCTGGAGCCTCCATTGTTTAAATCTTAAAGTGTAAATGAAAAGAACAGGGCTTTTATTTTTAGTATTAAATGAGATGGTATGGGGAGAGGTAGCACAGTGCATATCATGTCATTTGAATTTAGAAAATGATGAATAAAGAGGAGGAAGCATGAAAAGGTGATAATAGTGCTGGTCATGGTGGAGGAGGTGGGGTCATAGTGGTGGTAATGATAGGCATGGTGGTGGGGATGGAGGTGAAGATGGTGGTGGTGGTGGTGATGATGGTGGAGGTGATGATGGTGGTGGTGTTAGTAGTCATAATGGTGATGGTGATGGTGACAGTGTTGATAGTGATGGTGGGGTGATATGGTGTTCAATAAAGTAAAAGATAATAAACATCACCTGATTTTGTTAATATTAACTACTTCCTCCCACCATCACTATTACTTGTACAAAAACTCATGTCCAGGAAAAGCCCTGGGCTAAAAGTTAATGGAATGGCCCTCTGCCATAGAAGTCTTAATAACCGTTAATTGTTGGAATCATTAAAACTCATTGTGACCTTGAGAAGTCACTGAAATTCTGTGTCTGTGCCTCATTTGTGGATAATTATGCGTGGAGTCTGACGTCAGCATTTGCACATCTTACTTCATTCAATCTCTCCTCTAAGTCTATGGGGCTGTTCCTATTACCACCATTTTAGAAATTAGACAAAAAAGAGTCTCAGAAAAGTGAAGTGTCTTGACTAAGTGACCAGCTATGAAGCAGAGCTGGAGCGTAAAGTGAGGTTTTCTGATGCCCGAGTCATGTTTTTTCCAAGTCACCTTTAGCCATCAAAGGAAGGATGTGTAAAATGGAAGCATAAAAGAGATTCAGCAACTGTAGTGAGGGTGTGAATGGTGTGAAGATGTGGTCTGGGTGCTGTGGACAAGGATTCTTTTGAGGTTGTGATTTTGATTTCTTGTCCACTAAAAAAAAACCTCAGAAGCTAGGACATTGTACAGTTAGTGGATCTAAAGAGAGTCAGCCCTCACCTGGAATGTCACCTGCCAACCTTTTCTTTCTTTCTTTCTTTTAATTTTTTTTAAAAGATTTATTCATTTATGCATACAGAACTGGGGTACAGGCCAGAGGTGTGTGTGTGTGTGTGTGAGAGGATTCATCAGAGTCAGAGCGGGGAGCAGAACAGGCAGATCAATGAAATACACTGCTGAGGGGAGCAGCGGGCAAGACAGGAGAGGTCTGCTGAGCCATGTGGGTCACTTCCAGGGCTGGGGATCAAAATCTCACTGAAGCTTACAGTACTGCATCCTAACCCGTTGTGCCACCAGGGAGGGCCATGCCTACCTTTTCAGTGCCATTTCTTGAGTTTTCTGGTTTCACCAGGATGGACGGTGGGGCTGACGCAGGTGGTTTTGGCAGAGGCTCACTCTTGACGGGGATTTCCTTGCTTTCCATGATGAGGGAACTGGCAGCCGAGTGGATCCTGGAGTCGCTGGCCCTACTGACACATGTGAGGGCAGGGTCCCCAGAGGGAGCAGGCTTGGGTCCCATCTCTGTAACCACTGCTGAGGGTGAGGATGGCTGGTAGTACTGGAACTGCTGAGGTCGAACGACCATGGTAGGGCTGCGTCGGAGGGAGCCCACCATGAGAGTGGGAATCCCTGACTGGACAGGCCTCTGCAGGGAGCCATCTGGGGGTTAAATGACAGAGACATTAATGACAGGGCCACTGACAGCAGGCTGGTTGGGCTGGGTGAGCAGTGTGCTTTGCTGTCCCCAAATAGTTGAGTGCTCTCTCAATGTGGCTGCACTGCACTCAGGCTCTCAGGGTTTTTCTGACCTTACTCTTTTTCAGTGCTGTTTGATGGTGTGGGCAGCAAATATCTGGCAACTAGACGAATGTTGGGGGTAGCTGGGTGTCAGAAGGGATATTACTTCCACTTGCCTCTCTCTCCTCTCTTTCCTTGTGTCTCTCTCTTCCTCCCTTCCTCTTATCAGGTCTTAAGATGGAAAGTACAGAAGATGGACCTAAAGTGACAGTCACAAGCAAAGGTAGAGGCCTGAAGAGCAAAGAGGAGACAAAAGCAGACAGAAGGTCAGACCACAGACACTGAGAACACAAGAGTAGACAAGTGGCAGGGATGAGGTGGAGACAGGGAAGGTGTGAGAGGACCCTGTGCAGCCACTTGAAGAAAATTCTACAGAAGCTAAATTTAGGCCTGAGGTGGCAGCATCGCTTTGTGTTGGGGCTGCAGGGAGGAGAGGTAGGTGGGATGAAGAGGTGTGCTAAGTGAAATCAGACATAAGCAAACTGGGAGACGTGATTCTGGAGTTAGACTGCATGTGGGTGAACCTCGTAAAGTCTCATGACACAGGCCTGGGAAGGAGACTTATTCCTAGGTAACCCAGCACAAGTCAGTGACATCACCCCTGTGCCTCAGTCCCTTCATTTGCAAACTGGAGTTACTACCAGCACTTGACAGCCTGGTGTGAGGCTTCCATTTTATGGTATGTACAGATTACTAGGTTAGTGCCTGGAACATAACTGACACCCTTATTTGTGGACACCATTATTTTTGGGTCAAGGATAACAATCCTTAAAATGCAAGGCCTAGAGGTTAAAGCACAGCACTGAGAAGCTAAAGCCACTTCCGCATGAGTTGGATTCCCACCTGCCCCGGAGGTGACCACATGGCACAGCAGACCTCTTCTGACCCGCCCGCTGCTCCCCTTAGCAGTGTACTTCGTCGATCTGCCTGTTCTGCTCCCCATTCTGTCACTGGTGAATCCTCTCGCCGCCCCTGAGCCTCTATCCTGTACCCCAGTTCTGTATGCACAAATAAATCTTAAAAAAAAAAAATGCAAGGCCTAGAAATTAGGTTTATGGCCATTCTTGGAGCTCATTTCTGCCCCCCCCCCAACTTCCTGTTAACTTAGAGAGCATTCCCCAGCATAAGGAAGCCATTTCTTCCCCTCAGAAGAGTTATGCTTTTGGGGTAGGGCCTGTGTGACTAGGGAATAGAGGGGCTCTTTGCACTTTGGGAGGGAAGGAGAGACACGTTAAGCAGCACTGCAGGCGTTTTTCCTTAAGGGTGACATCCAGTGGGAGGTGCTTTGTGACACTGTGGACACGTGTGTGAAGCGGTCACTTGTGTCCAGCGCAGAGGGCCAAGCCCTGGCTGTGCTCTGAGTCGTGACTCTTCCTCAAGCAGCTGTGAACATGAAAGGCAGAAAGCTTGCTAGACGTAGTCGGTGTTCTCAGCTGCTGCCAGCAAGCCAGCTACCGTTTACACAAGTCTGACCTTTCAATGTAGACATTTATTTTCCCACTGACAGCCCTGTAAGATGTACACAGTCAATTCTCCTGTCATTTTTCCTCGCCTTGGGGAGATTGATAGCTTGACCGGCCTCACCTTGGAAAAGGGAGAGACAGAAAGCCTGGGACCTGGGAAAGTCAAAGCAGCACCAGACAGATGTGTCCTCAGGCTCCCAGAACTGGGTGAAGAATCAGTTTCATGCTTTATCTATTCATCTTGTTGGTTCCTAACTTCTGAGAGACTTAACCCTTTCTTAGTGCCTGTGCACAGAGAGCAAGCAGTCAAAGCCCCAAGCCCATCAAAAGTTACCAAAAGGCAGAGAAGGAGCGTGAAGGGCAAGACGAGCATCTGCCAGTGGGATATGCATCTTGGCAGTATTGGGTGGTCCCAGCTGACTGGAGCTTAAGCTCTGGAAGCAGCAGAGGTGATCTGCTTAGCTGTAGTGGTAATGACAATACTGATAAAACAATATTATAAAGTGGCTAATATATTTGAAGAGCTTAGTATGTTCCAGGCACTGTGCCATTGTCTTTTTTTTTTTTTAATTTACTTATGCATATAAGAACAGGGGTATAGGCCAGAGGTGCAGTGGGGTGAGAGGATTCACCACAGAGTGGGGAGCAGAACAGGCAGATGCACTGAAATATACAGTTGAGGGGAGCAGTGAAAGAGACAGGAGAGGTCTGCTACTCCATGTGGGTCAGCTCCCCGGCCCGCAGATCAAACTTGTGCTGCAGTGTCTGCCGATAGCTTCATAATGCTGAGACTTAACCTCTTGCGCCACTAGGGAGGCCCTGTACCATTGTCTTATATGGATTATTTTATTAAATGACTAAAAAAATTAAAAAAATTAATTTATTTATGCATACAGAACTGGGGTACAGGCCAGAGGTGCAAGTGCGGTGAAAGGATTCACCAGAGACAGAGTGGGGAGCAGAACAGGCAGACTGATGAAGTACACTGCTGAGGGGGGAGCAGGCCGGCCAGGAGAGGTCTGTCGTGCCATTTAGATCACCTCTGGGGTGGGTAGGGATTGAACTCATGCTGAAGTGGCTTTAGCGTCTTAGTGCTGTGCTTTAACTCACTGTGCCACCAGGGAGGGCCCTGACACTATTTTTCTAATTTCCATTTTATGAATGTGAAACCAAAGACTGAAGAGGTCAGTTACTTGCCAGGAGGTGGTTGTGGTGAGATTATTTATTTTGTGTGTGTTGAGGTGGGGGTGGGGAAGGTACAGAGGGTGCAGGAGGGAGGCACCTCAGACAGAATATTGAGGGAAAGCATGGTCAAGCAGCTGGTCAGAGTAGGGCACTGAGAAAGAGTGGAGCTTTGACACGCGCTTTAATTTTGGGGGGACACTTTTCTGAATTGATATTGTCCTACATTTTACACTGATAATGCATTTTCCTATTTAATCATGTTTTAAAAGCTAGAAAGAGAGAATCCAGAGCTTAATTTAAATAAGGGGGCATAGAATAAGTCAAAATCACTTTGTCTGCCTTGTGTATAGAGAATATTAGGACCTTATTTTTTGTACAACAATGGACTTTGGACATTCCAGAGCCCCGACAATGAATCATACATAGACGTTAAATATGTAAGGAAGTAAAAGCATGGCTTTTAAGAGGAAGGCACCACATGATTGCCACATATGGAATACAGACGATATAGAGGCAAACTAAGACAAAACAAGGTGCCGAACTGTGCTGGGAATGGAATTAAAGGCATATGAAAAATGGATGAGAACTTGGGACTGGAGGTTAAGGATATGAAAGAGGCTTTTGCATTTTTGGACAATGAAATTTCTTTTTTTTTTTTTTTGACTATGTTAAACATTACTTAAATAACAAAGTGGGGTTCAGGAATCCTATTGCTCCCGGGGCCCTATTTAACTCCCTCCATACTCCCCTTGTTTCCCTCTCCAACGGGGCCCCTGAATCCTAGTTTGAGAAACACTGATTTTGGATGGCTCTGACTTAGTAAGAGACTGCTCCCGCCTTGGTCCGGCTTTGATTGCTTCTTGGCAGTCGGGGTTGCGGTCACCCCAGGCATTCAGTGTGTAAGAATGAAGCGACTGAGGGCAATGACCTTGACGTTGTTCGGGCTTCATTCAATCAATAGCTCAGGGTTTCAGGACGGTAAGCACCCTTTCTCCGATGCATGCTTTAAAGCTGAGGTCCTTGTTTTGGAGAGAGCACACTACCTGGGGTCCGACCGCCTCACGACTTAGCTCTGGGCACCCACCTCTCGCGTCCACTTACTCTTTCTCATGCTGCTCCGCCCTTTCCGGAGGGAGCCCTGTCCCAGCCCAGCCAGGCCGGAGCTGTTCCGCACAGGGTTCACGATGGCGGTGGGCACGAAGACTGACGTGAAGGGGCGGCTCTGCCGAGGGTCACTTTCTGAAAAACTGCCCTGAGACGACACAGAGGAGGTGGAGAGCGTCCATGTGGCATAGAGACCAGGACTCCGGGAATCTGGAAAACTAGATGTTTTTCTGTTTGTGGGAAATTTTTTGAAAAGAGAAGAAACAGAAAAAACCTTCAGCTGAGAGCCTTATTTTAAAGGCTTAACAGTAAAGCGAACAGAAAGGATTTTTGGTGGTGAAGGTGAGGTGATGTACAACTATTTCTAACACTGCGTACCCGAAGTTTGCATGTTAGAATCTAACATTACTTCAATAAAAAATTAATTCTGGGGCCTCCCTGGTGGTGCAGGGGTAAAGACAGAGCTCTATGCAGCGAGCATCAGCCACTGATTCCCAGCCAGGGCAGTGACCCACATGGTACACAGACCTCTCCTATCTTACCCACTACTCCCCCCAGCAGTGTGTTTCAGTAGATCTGACTGTTCTGTTCCCCACTCTGTCTCTTACCCCTCCCACCTCTAGCCTGTGTCCCAGTTCTTGTATGCATAAATTAATAAAAATAAATCTTTAAAAAATGCAAAAAAAAGGGCATTATTTTGGAAATTTGTCAGCTCCTAACTAGAGAAAAAATGTGGTCCCCCTTACCCTCTTCTTACTGACTGTGTTCTTTGTCAGTCCTAATAATTGTTGCCTCAAAATCAGGCCATGGGGGAACAAGGAGAACTTGTATTTCATTCCTTTCACCCCGGCTCTGGTCACCCCTCACCCCATGACCCTAAACTTTGAACATAAGATCTTAGCCAGAGCACAATATAACAGAGCACAGGTAGTTCATCTCACAGGTAGTTCATCTCACTTTGCAGAAGTGATCTCTAGTTTGTTCAGTGACTTTCCTACTGGTTTCTAACCTTTTTAAAGGCATATATTTTATGTAACCTATTTTATAACCTCAGTGTTCTCTTTTACAATATGTGTGGGTTGAAAGGCTGCCAGTCCTTTTGGCTAATACATATTGAGCACCTACTGTATACCAGGCATTGCCCTAGGGCTTTGCCCACATTATCTCCTGGGTTCTTTGCAACCTTTTCTGGAAGGTATTATCAGTGCCATCTTTCTATACATTAAAATCTTGGGACTTGCAGTTACTTGCCTTTGTAACTACTACAGCTGAGATTTGAACCCAGGTCCCAGCTGATCATCTGCCCTTATCACTGAGCTATACTTCCTTCTGTGTAGTGAGAGCTTCATCACTTAGTGGCATTACAGGATGGTGTACACGCCTTCTCCTTAAGACCCTGATTCTTCAGACATGGGCTTTGTTTTTTAAGACTAGTATGAAAGTTTTATAAAACAACAATCCCTTCTCCATTGTTGCTAGCCTGCCCAGCCTGAGCTCCAGGGGAAGGGCTGTCACTCCAATGCCTTTCCATTTCTATGCCATCTTACCAATCCCAACTCAACATCACAGACCCAGCTGAGCAGCTCATCAATCACCCTGTCATTCTTTTCATTAAATAGCTGTGCAAATTCCCTGGGAAGAACCAGCTCAACCAAGGACCTGCACAGAGATGTTCTCTCTTGAGGATTCCTTGCCATCAATGCCTCCAGGTTTCTCGTTAGGTAATTTCCTCATTATTTCTCCCTTTCTCTTTTTTTTGCTTTAAAAAGTGACAGGCAGTAAATTATGAATGAGTTAGTACTGTATGGAGTTAGGCAACATTTCATGTGACCAGCCCTGCCCAGGAGGAATTTCCAGCCAATGTCCCAGAACAGATCATTTACAGCAAGGGGACTGTCAACCTGCCTCTCAATTGTAGTGAGATGTGGCCGGAGAAGGGGAGATATTCTCCTTCAGTGAGATCTTAGCTCACATCTCTGAACATGAGGGCTGGGCAATGGAATGAAATCCCCACACTGGTTGTCACAGCTAAGAGCACATTTGCCTGTCTTTTGAACAGAGGCCTCAAGGTGCTGGATGTTGCAAAGTGGACTGGTCAGAGAGAAGCCGGGTCCGAACTCGTTTCTGGTGGCAGCAGGACAGAATGCAGTCAACTAGGCCTTGGTTAGTTTTATCTTACTTGTCCCTTCTCCAAATGACTATTTATAGTCCACGATATGACTTCATTTTTTTGACTAAGAACTGAGTGGGATTCCAGAAAACTCCTAAATCCCAAGACCCCATCACAGGTCCCTTTATGTCTTTTGGCAAAAATTTTTGCACATAACTTGCACTTTCTTCTTACATCAAAGCATTTTGCAAACATACGTTAATTCCCATGACACCCAGATCTGCACACATTGTGTCCTTGTTTTTCAGACAGGGACACTGACAGATGTTCTGGATGGAAGTGGGAGGGTACGTGTTGCCTCTGGTTTGCTCTGGACCTTCCCTGTGTGTTGAAGGTACCTGGATCACCTTTTCTATCAGTGATAGAAGTTTCTTGAGAACTTGTCCGATATTCTAAGGGGTGTTCCAAGCAGCATTCTATTGTGCTCACCACTGTCAGAGGCCTCTGGGAAGCAGGGAGTTTGGACCTTGACAATCTTCATACTGTTCTATGTGGGGAGGTAAAGGAAAGTGAGTCGTGGTCCAATTGTCTGTTTTCTCTATGACGAGGTACCAGGAGGGCCTGCATGTCTGGTGAAGTTTGCGAGAAAGAGAAATATCCTGGATAACTGGGCAGAAGGGAAGTTATTTGGAGCATGGGGATGGGGTGGTGTGAAAAGGGCCTGGAAACAGGATCCAGAGAGGCTCAGAGAGCTGGAGATTCTGCTCAGATGCTGCTGTTACTGCTGACTTAACTTTGACCCTTTTTGTTCCTTTATTTACATTTCCAAGGTCTAAGAGGGAGTGTCAGATTGACTGAACCTGACTTTGAGCTGTGTGATGGGTGAAGGAGGAGGGGGAAGAGAAAAAGTTAGTTTTCTAGCCTCTGAAAAAGGAGGAAACTCTGCCTCCCACCAAGACTGTATGTGAATGAGGAAACTCAAAGGGGTTTGGGTGAAAATGTGACAACTCTAAATACTGAGGATATGTGGGGAAATTTTTGGAGCAGGGGTTGGCTGTGGTCAGTAGAGAGGCTGGTGTCACAGTCTGGCCTAGAGGGCTGGGCCACTGAAGAGCACTGTAACTTTTTTCTCTCGGTAATTCAAAGATTCCTTCATTGGACTTTAAACCAAAACGTCGGCATTTTCAACTTTGGTCTGTAATTAATTGTCCAACTCTGCTCGTTTGGGAATGATGCCAATGATAACCAAAATTGACATGCTCTGTGGAACTCGCATTTCTGAGCTCTGGCTTTTTTATAGAAGGCTGAACTGTGCACCAAGGAGGCTGACGGCCATGTAGAGCCCTCACTACAAATGAAACAAAGATGAGGGAATGAAGGGAGAGCCTGATACACACAGAATTAATGAGCAAAGAGGGCCTTGCCCACAAAGGCCAGCCCACTCAGTTCTAACACCTGCTATGTATAGTAGACACTCACTGGCAAAGGACGGCATCATTGAGGTCTGAGAAGCAGGAGGATCTACACTTCCCACAGTGGAAAGGGTGGTTAAGAATAAGGGCTAGCTGCCCCCACACTGAAAAATTGAGCATAAGTCCTCCACATCCATATTGGTGTGGATGGAAGCTTTCTCTGCAGGAGGGAAGCCTTTCAGGAAAACTCACACAGACAGCATTGATTCTCTCCTAGTGGCCCTCAGGATAATATACTGACAGGGACTTACTTTTTCTTCTTGGACATGCTGTTTCCCTAGAAGCAAAACAGCTTCTAGGGAATGCAAGTAGCATCTCAATGTAAGCAGATGTTCAGATTTCAGTTGGGAGGGGGAGTAGTAGGTGGGGTGGTGAGGGAGAAGGATTCAATGCCACTCTTTGATGCCGAGACTCCAGCCACGGTCAGACACACAGATGTCTTAGAGTTGGTAAGTCCAGATGCTTACGACCTTCTCAGGAAAACAAATTGAGAAAAGCCAAGTGGGAGAGAAAGGGAAGCTGGAGTCTTCCAACAGGAATGGAATTGGAATGGAATCCTACATGCATTCCAGTTTTCCCCACAACCTATATCCTATATTCTGATTGTCCCAGGACAATCTGAGTTAATCCTCCACTCCTAGTACATTAAGAGTACCCCCTTCTTGAAACACAGATCGAAACCACAATGTGATACACCAGTGAGAATGGCCCATATTAAAAAAAAAGAACAAAAAACAAAAACAAACTGGCAACAAGAAGTGCTAGTGAGGATCTGGAGAAGAAGGAACCCTCTTACACTGCTGTCAGGAGGTAAACTAGTCCAGCCACTATGTAAAGCTGTGTGGAGGACCCTCAAAACACTAAAAATGGATCTAGCATATGATCCAGTGATTCCACTTGTAGGAATCCATCCAAAAGACACAACAAGACTAATCTGAAAGGAGACATGCACTCCTTGTTTATTGTAGCACCATTTACAATAGCCAAGGTATGGAAGCAACCAAAATGTCCCCAAATAGTCAATTGGGTAAAAAAGTTGTGGTATATATATATATACAATGGAATACTATACAGCTACCAACAAAGAGATAAACCCATGCAATTTTCAGCAACATGGATGAGCTAAGCAAAATAAGTCAGAAGGAAAAAATTGATATCAAATGGCTTTGCTTAAAGGTGGGATGTAGGGAAGCTGAACTAAGAACTAGGAAAAATATGAAATTTGAGGGCAAACCATAGATCTAAGGCATACAGCAGGGGAGGAGGGGGAGCGGTCAAAGCAGGGGAAGGAAGAGCACAGTAGACTAAGGTGACAGATTACAGTGCAGTGGTAGTGGGAGAATTAGGGGGACATCTGAGTGGGCAATTAAAATATTGTACAAAATGAACAATGATGTAAGAAAAAAAAGTATTCCCCCTTTTATCTGAGAAGTGTCTTTGGGTGATAAACTTTACAGATACTTATTCTAACGGCACTTTCATGGCATAACCAGACCTCTGCACTGAGGGCTAGTGTATAAGCAGTTACTCTTGTAGAGAAGGACCCTTGATTACTGATGTTAGATCCCATGGAAAAGAGTCTGTTTGGAAGACAGCTTGTTGTCCTCTTCTAGATCATTTCACCTTCCTCAACACTTCTGAGCTTTGGCGTGTATTACCAGACTTTACTATCTCATATTAGTGCAGTCACTTCCCCCTAGGATCCTACTTCCTTGTACATGATCATTTTCTCCAGCACAACTAATCTTACTCTGATGAGCTCATCTAGTCTTAGGACTTTAAATACCATCTCAAGTCTGAACCTCTCTCTTAAGTACTAGATGTGTATACTTAACTACTTACAACATCTTTACTAGGATTACTAACTGGCTGCTGAGATTTAATTGAACCTCAAAGCCCATTCCTCTTTTGGTTTTTGCCACCATTTCAGCAAAAGGCAACTCCCTCTTCTAGTTACTCAGGACAAAGTACTTGAACTCACCTTGAATCCTCTATTCTTTCACAACTGATATTTGATTTGTCAGATACTTCTTCTATCTCTATCTTCAGGATAGATCGAGAGTCAAATCACTTCTACCTAACTCCCTGGCTGACATTCTGATTCACTTCTCCATCATGTCTTCCTGGGACAATTACAATATCTTCTTAACAATTTCTCTGTTTCTACTTTTGAGAAACTCTGCAGTTTATCAATCCAGTAACTAGTGGGATTCTGGTTAAAAGACAAGTTTGGTCATGATGATGCTCTTCTGCTCAAAACTCTGCAATAGGGGTAAAGTCAAACTCCTCATTATGACCTAGGATATTCTCTATGATCTTCCCTTCACCCTATTACCATTCTGACCTCATCAACTAACCTCTCCCTCACTCACCCTAATCTTACCCTATCAGCCTTCATGTCAGGTACACTCCTACCTTAGTGTCTACAATTTGTACCAGCTGTTCCTTTGACCTGGAAGACACTTTTCTCAGATTCCCATTTCCCTATTCTTTCTTTTTACTTCTTGGTAAGTTCATTCCTGACTAACCCATTACTATTTTGATCACCCCTACACAAATTTCATTCTCTTCTCCTGATTTAGTTTTATTCTTAGACTGTATCATTAACACACTATTACTTAAATATTTTGTTTATTGTCTGTCTCAATGAATGTAAACTCTCATGGGCAGTTTACATATGCATGTTTTGTTTATTAATGGATGTTTATCCAATGTCTAGAAAGTTGCTTGTCAAATAAATATTTGTTGACTAAATGACTCAAAACATCAGTTACAGATACCCTTGGTTTGCCTTTGGAGATTTTGCACCTTTCCAAAAAGTCCCAAAAAGTTTCAACTGAAGTGAATGGCTACAGTCTTCTAATCCAACTTCCTATTAGATGAAAGAATCTTTCATACAAATTAGGATTCAGAAGAATCCATGCTGTGCCTGACCTCTTCCCAGAAAGGGGATTTACCAGCTCACCCACCATCCTGTTGGGAAAAATTTATGGCTTAGAAAGTACAGTCTTTTATTGAACTAAAAGCCCCTTGTATTCCATGGCTCATTACCTCCTCAGGAAACACATCTTTCTGGTCTACATAGTCTACTATGGTCCCTCTGTCTTTTGTCTTCTAAGCACTAGTTTCTTTATCCCAGTTTTTCCTAGGTTGCAGTTTTCCATCTCCTTGTTACAGGGTGGCCCAGCGTGGATTTGGGCTGCCTGTCTGTGGGGCCTCACCCGTGTGCTCAAAATGTAATATTTTTTTTTGCAGGCTCCACAGAAAGGGTAATGGGTTTATTTACAAAAAGGGGAAAGGAAAAGGAAACAACCCAAGGGAGAGAGGGATACAAAGTAGCTGGAATACTTTACCAGTGGGGCTAATTTACAGCTCTAGTCCCAAATTGATGCTCCTAGCTCCAGTCACAGTCTGAGCAGTTGCTCCAGAGAGAGAGAACCGTTACCTCTCCAGAGTGTCAGTTGGAAAACCATTCCCTATTTATCCCCCAAAGTCCCAGAATGCCTGCTTAGCTCTGCCCGTAGGTCCTCGCAGTTCTCTCCTTGGTACTGCTGGGAGTTGTAGTTTTCCAATTACTGGAGTAGGGGGTGGAATCCAGAAAGCTGGAGTAGGGGTGGAGTCTACCAAATCCTGCAGAGTTCTTTTAGGATATCCTTCCCCTTAACATTCTCACCATCCTTGGCTGTCTTTCTGCGAACACAATACCCACTTAACATGAAGATCCCGCAGACTGGACCTCTGACCCCCCTTAGATGACAATGGAGTCATCACTTTCCTAGCCCTCTGGTATGTCATAAAGACAGTGTTTGATGAATGTTTGAATGGCGGTGACCTCACAGCCTGGTGGCAGGCTGTGCCTGGGTGGATGGGGGAAGGAAGGAGGAGGATGGAGAATTCTAGGGTCTGTGTCATTGTGGTTGTGATTTGTGGTGGCTAGACAAACTGGGTGGGTGAAACAGACAGGTATGCCAGAGCATGAGAATGGTTGGGAGAAACTGGAGTAACTTGGCTGGGTGTTGGTGGACACAGAGTGGTCTGAGTTCATGCAGACTCTCACAGTTTGTGTTCTGAGAGGTGTCCGAAGGTGCTCTAGGGCGTCATCTGATCACCACTTTTCCCCATTAGATCTCGACATGAAATGTCAACATGGAGAAGGTGAAGTGGGATATTTTGGTTTTGTACAGTAGAAAACCTGAAATCTAATTCTTGAGCAAGTTGCTTAGCTCGGCCCACCAGTTTTCTTCATCTATAAAACAGTAACTACCTCATGGGATTCTTTAGTATAGGCAGTGAGTGAAATTATGTGAAATTGCTTGTGTAACTTAAAGCATTATTTAAAAAGATGATATTTTGGCATTTAAAAAAAGGGTGAGGAGGATACCGGGGTAAAAACCGTTTTTAGGTCCACTCTTTAAAAGAACGTGAGGTCTTTGGCAATTCAACAGATAGCCCCTGGTCTAGAAGACCCAACTCCTGATGCCTGAGATTGAGATTGAGGCGCACCTGAAAATGGGGATGACATAGTTTTTGGGGAAGATGCCGACTCGCCCGGTGACCAAGGAGACACCTCTGAGCCAGCCATCCTGGTACTTGCCCAGGACCCTGATGCCTTCTCCCTTCTGCAGATCCAGCTCGTCGGGTCCGTGGGCTGAGTAGGAATGCTGAGCTACAAACCTGGGGAGATACAGGGGGCTGGTGAGGTACCTGGTGCAGGGAGAAGGTCAGCGCCCTAGTGGAGGACATGGGTGCAGGGAGACCAAATCCTGGGCCCATCAGCGTAGTAGTTAGCAATATATGCCTTAAAAAAACTGAAACCTCAATATATAAGGCAGATAAAAGTGGAAGAAGTTGCTACAGACAGCAGTGCAGGGGCCCAGATTCGCTTCTCCCCTTCTCCACAGAGTGCAAAATAGGTGCAAATCACTGTGGAGACCACGGTGGCATTGATAAACTGGCTTAGAATAGAGGAACACAAACTTCCACTTACAAAATAAATCAAGGAGGCCTCTCTGGTGGTGCAAGGGGTTAAGGCAGAGTACTATGAGGCTGTCTGCAGCCACTGCGGCATGAGTTTGATCCCTTGCCAGGGAGGTGACCCACATGGCGCAGCAGACCTCTCCTATTTCACCCACTTCTCTCCTCAGCAGTGTATTTCAGTAGATCTGCCTGTTCTGTTCCCCACTCTGTCTCTGGTGAATCCTCTCACTCCCAGCACCTCTGGCCTGTACCCTAGTTCCTATTTACATAAAGAAATAAAAATCTTAAAAAAACCCCCCACAAAATACATCAATGAGAAGTAATGGGGACTATAGTCAATGATACAATATTGCAAATTTGAAAGTTGATAAGAAAACATGGCAAATGGACTTATTGTGATGATCATTTCAAATTATACTTAAATGAATCACAATATTGTATACCTGAAATTAAAATAGTGTATATCATGTGTATTTCAATATTTTTTTTTTTAAAAAAGAGGGAGAGTTAACAACTGGGAGTTAGTGGCAGAGTTGGGTCTCAAACCTAGAATAATGACTCTTCCCTAGGGTGCTTTCTTATACTGCTTGAGTATCAATTCCCCAAAATGGTGACAGCCTGCACAAGCCAGGTAGTGAAGGGTGAGCACTGAAGCCTTTCTGTCAATTTCTTCTTGAGACTAAGGTCCATATCTGACCCCGGGTACAGCCCAGGAACTAGCTTAATGTTTGTGGTGAAGTCGACACTGCAGAGGGAGGCAGTGGCTAGCTGCAGCATTTAGCATATAGTGGGGTACTGCATGTGAGATGGGCGTGGAATGTGGTAAAAGTGTCCTGCTTTGAGCAGTGCCTTTCTACTCTGAAGTCCATTCAGGGGTCAGGGAGTGACATCTGGGTCTGAGTGAAGTGGGTGGAACAAGAGGAATAGTGAAGCCATGGACACGGCACCACTTGCCTGCCTAAGGACATTAAAACATAACCCCCTTTGGTTTGCCAGATTCAGGGGTTACCTTGCCTGGTGCTTACACATTAGAAAGCCTTTCTAGACCCTAAGAATTGTGAGACATTGGAACTTATTATAAAGGGGGCCGGGTGGGGGACTGTCCTCATCCACAGTCCCTCTGCACCTTGTGCTGTATTTATTTTTGTTGATTACTAAAGCAACATCTACTTATGACTCAACATTTTTTCTTTTTAAAAGATTTATTTTTATTTACTTATGCATACCAGAACTTGGATGCAGGGGGTGAGAGGATTCACCAGAGACAGAGTGGGGAGCAGAACAGGCAGATCGACGAAGTATATGGCTGAGGGGAGCAGGTGGCAAGACAGGAGAGATCTGCTGTGCCATGTGGGTCAGCTCCCTGACCATGAATCGAACTCATGCCAGAGTGGCTGGTGATAACTTGATAGCACCGAGACTTTAATCCCTGTGCTAACAAGTTTTTGGCTCCCAACAAATTTTTTTTTTAAGGAGAAAAACTATTTGTTCTTAATATTGTAGACAGAGAAAAAAAGTCAAAATTCAACATCAGTTTCCTCTATCATGCACTTACTCCCTAAAAGAAAATCCAAGCAAAACAGGGTTGGACTCAACATTTTGAATCTAAAGGAAGATGATAGAGACTGTTGAATACCCACTGTCCCTTTGGAAAAATCATGAGCCAGGACACAGCTTGCTAGTTTGTATTTTCCCTCCAACATTGCTTTGGAGGCTATAAAGTAAGGGGAGAGCTTGTCTTTTTGCAGGGATGGTTTGGGAGTGGCGATTCTCTGTGGCAGAGTGATGGCAAAGATGACCTTCTGTGCCCGGAGCAGGTGGGTGAAGGGCTGAGCTTTTTACTCACATGTTAGCTGAGAGGTGTTGCTGGGAGCTGGGCAGGCTGACGATGGCTGTGGAATGTCCTGGGGAGGCAGGCGCAGGGTGATATGTGCTGACCTACACAGAAAAGACCGTCAAGCAGAGGCAGTAACCCCAGGAGCCAGGCCCCTGGGAGAGCTGCTACAAAATCTCTGACACAGCTGAAAACTGAGAGCCGCCCAGTGCCACCCCTCCTGCGTCTGTCCTGGGGTTCATGGTTGTGGTCAGAGTAGGGTGGGGTTGCATTGGTTCGTGTCCTGCTGGGGTGGCATGCCAGGGCTACATTCCAAAGACTGCTCAGATACAGCAGAGGATGAAGCCCTGTCCAACTTTTAGTCAATAGGGCCAACTTTTAGTCAGCCAGGTTCCTGATCTGCCTGGCTCCTCCCAGTCACTCACCTCTCCCTGTGAAAAGCTACTTTCAGAAAATGATAAGACACCTAATGATGTTTGAAAACCTTAGTGCTTGCTAGGTAGTTATAAGTGTTTTACAAACATCAGCTACATTAGTGCTTAGTAAATACTAGTGCTTATTAAAGGTACCATGATCATTCCCTTTTTTGGATGGGAAACTGAGAAAAAGACAGGTTCTTCAATTAGTTTGAAACCAGGTGGTCTCATCCTGAACTATATATTTTTATGAATGACATCATTATTTTACATCCTTGTCTTTTCCCTCACAATATAAGATTTCTCCCCTCAAGTTGTACACACACACACACACACACACACACACAACCATGCTTACAAGGAGAATCTGCATTCTTTTCACTTTTTTGGATGAAAAGGAATAACGATGCTAAAGTCTCTTGGAAAGTCTTGCTTCCACCCACACTACAAAACCCTTTCTCTTTGGTTTTCACCGCCATCTTGTAGTAAAACGCATTTCAGTAAAAGCCCATCATGACTTTTTTCCTATTATCTCACACATTTTAGTTGGCCTTTGAGCAGCATGGAGGTTAGGAGCACTGAACTCTCACAGAGCAGAAAATTCACATATCAAATTTGAGCCTCCTAAAACTTAAAAAGATAGCCTGTTGCTAGTCAGAAGCTCTACTGATAACATATGTTCTCTCATGTTATATACTATAGTTTTAGAATAAAGTAAGCTTGAAGAAGGAAAATGTTATTAAAATCAAAAGGAAAATAATTTATAGTATAGTACTGTCTTACCAATATAAGTTTACATTGTGTGTTTATAAGAAAATAAACATATGTTTATAAAATATTACTCCTAATAGTCAAAAGGTGGAAAAAACCTAGTGTCTAGTGTCTGGTGACTAGTGAATGGGCAAACAAAATGTGATATGTCCATACAATGGGGTATTATCCAGCCATAAGAGGGAGCAACGTACTGATACATGCTAGGACATGGATAAACCTTGAAATATTGTGCTAAGTGAAAGAATCCAGATACCAAGGATCACATTACATAATTCCACTCTACAAAATGTCCAGAATAGGCACATTTACATAGAAATTAAGTAGTCTCCAGAGGCTGGGATCACATGGGGGTGATAATTTAAAGGTACAAGTCTTCCTTTTGATGAAGTGTTATAAACGTACAGTCAGTATATGAAATCCAAAGAACTCTACACTTTGAGTGGGTGACCATATGGAATGTGAGTTATATCTCAATAAGTTCTTAAAAATGTCATTCCACAGCCATCCATCCAAGGCTCTCTAATACTGTATAAAGTGTTCTGAGTTTTGCAATCAAGTATTGTCATATTGTCATACCAGTTCCTCAAATTGAGATGAAAAGTTTCTGGCTTTGGGCTAGGCTGATCCTTCCCTGTAACTAGCAATATAAATAAATCCCTGCTGGGTGTGCCAAGGGGAAATTTTGTGTGAATAACTCATCTAAACTTTGTAGAGAATGTTGGAGCACTGATTAAGCAGGATGAAATTTACTTAATACCCATGACTCTCCAATGTTATGTTTGAGTGAAAAGTCCTCTTATCCATAAACACTATTAACATTTATGGAGGGGGAAGGTGCCAGAATGCAGGGACACCCCTACATCACAGTAGGCTCTGCTTGCTTCTCTAGGTTTTCCTCTGCAGATGGGGATCTGGCCAGGACTGAGACAGTGGGCTTCTGATGGAGTTCTTTTTAATATGGAGTGGGAGGAAAGGCCAGATGCTCGGGTTTTGAAGAGGATAGAGAAGGGAGAAGGTGAGTAAAGAAGAAGGAGCAATGACACAGAGGAGGAGAAGGAGGAGGAGGAGATAATGGATGATTCAGAGTGGGGCAGAGAATCAGAAACTGGGATAGAGATTCAATGTGAGAAAGATAGAGCCAAGGGAGTAGTAGGAGGAAGGAAGAAGTCAAGGGAGATAAAAAATGACTGTAAGTGTCTCCCTGGTGGTGCAGGAATTAAGCCTCAGCGCTATCAAGCTATAGCAACCACTGCAGCATGAGTTTGATCCCTCACCAGGGAGGTGACCCACATGGTGCAACAGACTTCTCCTTTCTCGCCCACTGCTCCCCTTTGCAGTGTATATCAGTTGATTTGCTGTTCAATTCCCTACTCTGTCTCTGGTGAATCCTCTTACCCTCCGCACCTTTAGCTGAGACCCCAGTTCTTGTATGCATCAATAAAAATAAAATAAATCTTTTAAAAAGCAATTGAATCATATATTTAAAATGGTTGAACTCTATTGTGTGTAACTATCAGAAAAGCTATTAAAAGTAGGAACATATGGCCCTCCCTGGTGGCGCAGCGGGTTAAAGCCCAGCACTGAGAATCTAAAGCCGCTTCCGCATGAGTTCGATCCCCGCCTGCCCCGGAGGTGACCACATGGCGTGGCAGACCTCTCCTGGCCCGCCCGCTGCTCCCCTCAGCAGTGTACTTTGTCGATCTGCCTGTTCTGCTCCCCACTCTGTCTCTGGTGAAGCCTCTCGCTGCCCCTGAGCCTCTCGCCTTGTACCCCAGTTCTGTATGCACAAATAAATAAATCTTTAAAAAAAAAAAAGTAGGAACATATTATCTACCTCAGAAATAAATCTATGCTACCGTAGATTGTCCCAGCACAGGCTTTTGCTTGTGGCAGGGAAGGAGGTAGGGATGGCACTGCTTTAGGGTAGGCAAGAGTGGAAGCCTGTAGGTCAGACAGAAGCTCAATAAATAAGGCAAAACCAAACAAGAATGAATGAATGAATTGTTAGGAAAAGAGAGCAAAGCAGAAACAGGCAAAGAGAAGCTAGCAGGGAAGTGCAGTGGAACAAGATAGAAAGTTAGGCCCCACCTGGTAAATAAAGACAACCAGGTAGATGGCCAGCTTTTAAAGTCAACAGAGGAAGGAAGTCTGTTCCTGTCATGGGTTGAAGATGGGGACCGAGGTTTTCTGAGAGAACAGGTCTGGCAAGTGGTTACCTGGGGTCAACTGCCTTAACTTCTTTGCTACATGGGGTTTGAATGCAAATTCCTCCAGCAACTGGAGCTTCCTGGCATAGGATCTGGGAATCTTAGCAAGAGAGAGAGGGTGTATATTTGAGGGTGGAGGTGGATATTTCTGCTAAAAATATTTTTCCTCCTTTTTGAAGGAAATGACTCATTTAAAAGAAATCTTTATCAGCAATAAGAATCTACAGATATATGGCTTCTGGGTGTTTTCAGATCTAAAGGGGTTAGAGCCAGAGGAAGGAGGCCTGGAGCCCGGCACAGAACTGTGCTACATACTACTGGCCCCTGCTTTTCCCCCAGGAGCAAGGGGTGTAGCGAACCAGGCTCTCTCTCAGGAGTCTGGAGAAGCAAAACTAGCACTCAGGTACATGGCTCTACACTGTAGCCGTGATGTTTGGTGAATGATGGAATTCTGTGGGCCTCAATTCCCTCCTGTGTGAAATGGGGGCAATTGTGTATGAGGATCATATAAAACCATTCATGTAAATAATTTTGAACACTATAAGTGCTCAATAAGTAAACTTGTTTTGTTCTGCAGAGCGGTAAGATGTCGTAGAGGGTGAGGTTGGGGTGGGTGGAGTACTTCCTTTTATGCAATAGTTCTGAAATATCTCCAACTGAGAGCGGGATCCAAGAATGTTGGGGCGAGTGGGAACCAGCAAGCTTATTCTTCTCTTCTAGTGTTTTCCCAAGTGTACATTTGCTGTCCCCCTCCCACCCATGGTATGGCGCTTGGCTATTTCCTCCGGGGCTCATGCCTTTCAGTAATTCAGTGGATGTGGGGCGACTGCACCCTGCAACATCTTGTCATGTCTGTGATCTTGGCATTCCCAAGACTAATGAGGACCTAGAACCTACAGAGTGCTCACTCAAGCTTGGGAGAAGGGCTGCATTTTATAGAGTTGGGTAGTTTCTGTACCTATCATGATTATCTGGCCTACTTGCCTTTATAAAGTTAAAAACTCTTATATTTCAAGAGACTTAAGAGCTAGCTACCTTCAGCAACAGCAGTGTAGCGTTAAGTCCTGTAGTACCAGGCACTGGGGCAAATGCAGTGAAGAAGACTCACAGGGCACTCTCCTCAAGTGGAATTTACCGCACGCACAGGGGAGGCAGGTGACTTCATAATTATACAAGCATGGTGTGTACTGGGGAAAGGGGAGTTCAAGATGCTCTGCCAGGAGAAGCTCGTCTTGACCTCCCAGAGGTGTTTCATCTCACACCCTACAATTCCAAATGGTGTTTAGGATATACACAGGCCTCACTGTTATTAGCCTCATTCTCCCATTGAGGAAACAGATTTCAAGATTTTCTAATATCCTGGAGGTGACCAACAAATGGGCAAATTGCCACTAGAAGTAAGGATCCTAGGTTCAGATCCCATCTACAGAAAATCAAGGTTACAGTTATTTCTATGTGACTAAAAGGTTACAGTTATTTCTATGTGACTGTAATCAAGGTTACAGTTATTTCTATGTGTGTGTGTGTATGACATGTTTGTGCACAATCCTCACCCCAAGTATAGTGAAATTTAATGCTGTTTCTAGCCCCACGGATCTCTTATGGACACGATGACCAGCGTCCTTGCCCAGTGTCCCTTGCAATATGCTACAGCTCATATGGAAGGTGGAATAGTAAGTCGTTTGACTTCTCCCTCTCTTGTAGGAACTGAGGTCAGAGCTTCTGCCTGAATACTGTCTTGTCTTCCCCTTCCAGTCTGCCTGGGAGCCAGCCCAGCCTGCAACACTCCCTGTTCTTGATGAGCAAGGAGGGGCCACCCAGTGCTACTTATTTCCCCTGAGAATAAAAACAGCGAGAAAGAGAACTCGTTTTGCAGCTGACAACAAGTTCCTCTAAGTCCTTCTTAAAAAAACATCTAAAGTACATGGGTAGGTCAGCAGTGGTAAAACTGTGTACTGTATAGTACTGTGAAGACTATGAATTTACATCTCTTACGAGGTCATCAAAGCTTAAAGTATTTCTTAAGATCTGGCTCATGCTTCCTGCTCCAGCCTCACCTGTCTCTGCTCCCCTCTCACCCCTCATTTCAGCCTGAGAGTCATTTTTCAGCTCTTGGAGCAGCCACCCTGGCTGTTCCATCACTCTTGAAATTTGCATACCCCCAGCCCTCTCCTCTGCTTGCTTTTCTTTTCTTGTGAGAATTTTAAATTCTAAATTAGAAATACATTATGCTTATAACTAAGTACGGATAATTCAAAGTACCATTTAAAGTCCAGCAATAAAACAAACACTGCATCCATAGCACCCAAATGAAGAACAGAATAAATACAGAAGTACAATACTGTACTTGGGCACCACAGCCTATCCCTGTGCTTGCCAACCTCTTCGCTCCCTACAGAGGTAACTGCAATGCTGTAACTTATGTTAATCTTTCCAGTGTTTTTCTGTGTACTTTTTTTTTTAAAGATTTATTTATTGTGCATACAGAACTGGGGTACAGGCCAGAGGCTCAGGGGCGGTGAGAGGCTTCACCAGAGACAGAGTGGGGAGCAGATTGACGAAGTACACTGCTGAGGGGAGCAGCGGGCGGGTCAGGAGAGGTCTGCCACACCATGTGGTCACCTCTGGGGCAGGCGGGGATCCAACTCATGCGAAGTGGCTTTAGCTTCTTAGTGCAGCGCTTTAACCCACTGCACCACCAGGGAGGGCCTCTGTGTACTTTTTATCACTTTGGCTTTCACTTCTTAACTACAAGCTTGTTTAGCATGACATATTTTTTGAATCTGCATGGATTCACAGTGTGTCTATTTTTCTTCAAATAATGAGAGCCATGTTTTTTCCTTCCAAATTTCTTTGGCTCAGCACTTAGGTTTTGCATGTAAATTTGCACTTTTGT
This sequence comes from Condylura cristata, assembly GCF_000260355.1. Lineage (NCBI taxonomy): Eukaryota > Metazoa > Chordata > Mammalia > Eulipotyphla > Talpidae > Condylura > Condylura cristata. Next base: position 34,570,212 of record NW_004567122.1, on the reverse strand, counting down.
CTTGTATTTTGCTCTATGCATTGAACCATTCATTCATTCTTGTGTCATCTGGGTCATTTTCAGTTTGGAATGTTATGAACAACACTGCAACAAACAGAAGTGTACACATTCCCTGTGCCCATGTATAAGGATTTCTTTAGGATATACACTTATGAGTAGAATTGATGGGCCATAGGGTATGAGCCTGCTCAGTTTTATTAGGCAATAACACTGTTTCCCAGTGTGATTGTAACAATTTACACCTCTACCAGAAGCAAATGATAGTTCCTGTCACCCCACAATCTCTCCAGCATGCAGTAATACCTAGCTTTTTAATACCAGTGTATGGTAGGTGTGGACTGACATCTCACTGTGGTTTCAAATTAATTTCTTTGAGTACTAATGAGTTTGGATTTATTTTCAAGTGTTTATGGACCCTTCTTGTTTCTTATCTGAAATCTTTCTTCAAGATTAATGCCAATGGACTTGAACTCATTTTTATTTTATATATATTTCATGTTCTTTTCAATTTTTCCTTTCTATTGGAATATTTATTATTTTATTGTTAAGAAGTTCCAATATTTTATAACAAAAATAATGAACAACCATATACCAGAGACATTTTGTGGGGGTGGAGTGGGGAATGGGATCAAAAATGGCGGGGGGGGAGGGAAATGCACGGGACTATGGTGGTGGCACACGGGTGATTTGGTGATGGGAAACCTACGGGGATTACAATCGAGATGGGAAAAAAAATGTGCAAAATGATGTAAAAATAAACTTTTGTAAAAAAAAAAAAAAAGAAGTTCCAATATTTTAGATATGAATTCTTTGTAGCTTGCATCTTTACTCTGGTGTATTTTGATCAATCAGAGTTCTTATTTTAATAGCCAATTTTACAAAACATTCTCTTATAACTTAAAAAGTCTTGAATATAATTTTTTTCATCCCAAGGTCATAAAGATATCTTTTGTATTGTCTTCTAAAAGTTTTATGGTTTTGCCTTTCACATTTAAGTCTTTAATCCACCTGGAATTGATTTTTGACAAGGAAGGAATCCAATCTCATCTTTTCCACCTGGATACCCAATTAGCCCGGCACCGTAGTTCATTCTCCCCTTCTGATCTGTAAAGCCTTTCTTGTCATAAATCAAATATCCCAACTTATCTATTTCTGGGTTCTCAAGTGTGTTCCATTGGTTTAGTAGAATCCCCATGCTAAGCCCATGCCATCTTAATTACTATAGCTATAATAAAATCTGATATCTGGTATCAGAGGTGAGGGTGTGTTCTACTCTTCATCCCAAGACAATTTCACCTTCTTCTTTCTTTACAAGTACCTTGACTATTGGTTTTTGCTCTTCCATTTGAATTTTAGAACCACCTTTTTCTTTCTAAAAAAAAAAAAAAGAAACACACACACACATTAGGATTTGAATTTATAAATAAGCTTGGGGGAGAATCAACATCTTTACGATGATTTTTCTATCCAAAAGGCTGGCAATCTTCTTCACTTATTTTAGGTCTTTTTCAATGTCTTTTAATAAAGTATTGTAAATATTCTCCATAAAGAACTTGCATGTGTTTTGCTGTATTTACTCCTAGGGATTTGAAAACTTGAGTTGCTGTGTGTGGTAAATAGTGTCTTATTAAAATATTTTTTCTGACTGATTTTTTTTAGACTATAGAAAAGCATTTAAACTTCTTATATTGATTTGTATGCAGTGACCCTGCTAAGCTCATACTTATTGTTAATATATTTTTGAGTTCTTTATATAGGCACAATATCATCTGAAATAATGAAAGCTATGTTTTCTCTTTCCAAATATTTAACCTATTACTTCTCTTTCTTGACTGTATTGGCGAGTTTCTCCAGAAGAGAGAGTGTTGAGTAGAAACATTCTACTTTTTTTTCCCTAAGCTTATTTTATTGTTGTTGAAAAAACTGCTTTTACATTATTCTTTATATTTTTCTTTAGTGAGTGATAATATTAGCTTACAACACTTTAAATTATTTGGGGAAATAGGTTGCTCACACCTCCCACAGCAACTTTCTCTGAAAGCAAAACTCTGAAATTAAGTATGATTTTTACTGTAGACTTTATATAGGTTTCATTTATTATGTTAAGGAACTTCCCATTTACTCTTAGTTTGGTAAGATTACACTTACACACAAATAACAATGACTAGAAATAGAATTTTGTCAAGTACTTTTTTTGTATCTATTGAAAATATCACAATTTTTCTCCTTCACTTTGATAGTGTGACAAATTACACAAATTAATTTTGTAATATTAAACTAAACTTTTACTCTTGGAAAAAGCCCAACTTGATGATGCCATACGCTATTTCCATCATTCCTGGATTGTGTTCACTAATAATATACTTGAAGGCTTTTGTATCTATGTTGGTGAATAATTAACTTGAATAAGAACTCAACTTTTCCTTTCTCATGTTATTTTCTAGATTTGATGTTAAGAATACTTTAGTGTCATGGAGTTGGGGAATGTTTTCCTTCTGGAGGTGTTTGTAAAAAAATGAAATTAGCCCCTTCTTAAAAGTCAAGGAACTCACTTGTCAGTCTACCTGGATTTGGGTTATTTTGTGAGAAGATTTTAAATTACTGATTCAATTTCTAATTTTTATCTATCAGAAGGGTTGTTGAGAGCAGTTTACTTCCTGTAAAATGTCTTTCATAACCTCTGTTTGCTGAAGAAAAATTCCTGATTTATTTACTTTTCCGATCACCTTTATTGGGGAGGAAAGTCGATGCTTGGAATATCATACTTAATGGTGAAAGGTTAAAGGTGTCCCCTACATAAAGGCTTGGAAAATCTCAGCTGATGTGGATCCTGCCACCCCCAAGTCAGCTCAAGTTCTTAGAGTTTTTGGAATCCCACTGCCTGGCTCAAGAAGATCCCCCCCCAAGAGGACTGTCACTGAATAAGGGGACTTTTAGAGAATGGACATTTGGTACTGTCTCTACTGGGTTTGAGTTTTAGCAATGTCACCTATTGACTATGAGAGGATCAGACTTACTTCCTCTGAGCCTTTGTTTCCTCATCTGTAAAACAGGGATAATAACAGTAGTTATCTTATGGACTCTTGTGAGAATCAGGAGATTCTGATTCATTCAATCAGAATGTGCTTGCAAAGCACTTTAATATTTGGTTTGTATGAAGTACTCAATAGTTACCAGTGTTACTGCTCTGAGATGGGAGACCCACAGGCAGATATGTGGGGAGAAGAAGCAGGCAATAGGACTTTTTCAGTGGAACTGGATTTAAGTGGGAAATATTCTGTCTGTAGGACACATGGGTCAACCGACATAGGCCAGATTCCCTTTGAGGATGACCCAGTGATGGGCAACGACCCCACAGGTGAGGAACATGTACTCTGAAGTCTCTTTCCTTATAAAGGATTGGGGTATTCTCATGCATCCTAAGGCTTCTATGGCTATACTCTGCATTGACTTCCTGGAGAAAAACAGACGATGTGACTTATATCTCAAACCTCAAAGACAAAATCCTTTTCCCTAGTCGGGCCCTTTGGTTGGCACAGTGACCTGAGCCCCACCCTTCTCTCTTCTCTTTCTGAGTCCAGTGGTCTGTTGCCTTCAAGGCAGGACTTTAGCAGCCTGAGAGCGGTGGAGTGAGTACTATTAGTGCTTCTTGAAATGCCAGGGCATATCAAAATCTTAATTATAACCCTTCCCCTCCTAATCATAACAGTCCACTTGAAGAAGTAATGACTTGGCAATCATTATAATTAAATCCTCTCAGTGGGCCTTATTAAAGGTCATAGAATGTAAACAAGCAGAGTTTCTCTTAAGTTTGCTGTGTGTTCTCTCATGAGATTTATTCATAGGAAATGCTTGTCATGCCTCTGCTAGATACAGAATATGGTTTCAGGTCCTGGGAGTCAATGACAAGGGCCGTTGCCCACCAGGACAGTATGGAATGTGTGAGAAATCTCCTCTCTGTCCCTCACTGGTCTGCCCTCACATTTTCCAGACACAAGCATCCCTAAGATGAGTAATGTCCAAACATTGAGAATGTCCACACGCTACCTGCCTTTGATATAAACAACATGACCCTGTGACCTCTAGGACTTTTAGTGGAGAGGAGTGGGACTGGCCCCACTCCTGTTGATTAGCAGGCAAGGGTCATGTTAAATGTCAAGTTTACTTGGCACCTTCAGGAAATTTGTTGTGTCTCATTACTTTTTAAATTTCTCACATAATACCATAGCAACCACAGTGATCATTTTTACAAAGAAGAGAAAAAAAACAAAACAACTGCTCACGACCTTTCCCCACCCCACATTATCAAAGCAGTTGTCTTTGCTCCCTTTGAGTATAAAGTCCCCTCAATAAGTGAGGGATTTAATACCTTAGAAATGGTAGGATCTGGCACTCCAAGGCTACTCTAAACCACTGCTGACACCTTTTTGTTGGCATGTCTGTTTCCTTTTCTGGATTATTATCATAGGAGACCATTGGGGTTTCACCCAAAACAGAGGCTGAGACCCCTATGTGGTTTCTCATGTAACAATTTTTCCTTTTCATGGGATTAATAAGATGTGGCTGTAAAGTCCACCAAGATCTGGCTCAGGGATCTACAGTGAATGAAAAAGACATGTGACATTTCCAAAACCAGTGCTTAAAGCCTTTTTCTGGGTAACATAAAAGCTTGCTGGCTTTGTAAGATCCTGCAGAAAGCAGGAGAAACCGCCTCCTTTCTGTCTCAAACTAGACTGATAGTGTAAGGTCCACAGCTCACCAGGACATTTGCCTGTGGGAAATAATCGATCTGTTCTGTGCCAAATTCTGCCCTCATATTTTCTCAACAGAAGCATTCCAAAGATGAGCAGTCTCCAAACAGCTAGACATTTTCATGCTCTACCCCTTCAGAGCCTCTGTGAACTTATGTCCTTAGAAAGTGGCCTTCTAAGGCAGGGAGAGCACTGACAGTTGACTGACAGTTACCACCGGCCACCTCTTCTGTTTGGAAAGCCTGCCTGTAGTGTCTGGAGAGAGCTGGCACACCCCCTTTGCTAGGGAACCACACGAGCTCAAGGCTCCCGGCTATTATCACAATTGCTGCATCTCGCCTTGCAGAGCATTGCATTTGATGGGGGAGAGAAGGAGAGTAAGACCTTTCAGCCTCAGAGAGCTATTTTCCAGTGTCCTGATGTTTTCATCTCACAGTGTTAAAAAGGGGATAAAAGCATGGATTTGCATTAAGAGGGAGGGAATTCCTCATACTGGCCTGTCCTTTTTTTTTTTTAAAGATGTATTTATTTATTCATACAGAACTGGGGTACAGGTCAGAGATGCGGAGGGTGAGAGGATTCACCAGGGACAGAGTGGGGAGTGGAACAGGCAGATCGATGAAGTACACTGCTGAGGGGAGCAGCGGGCAGGCCAGGAGAAGTCTACCACGCCATGTGGTCTCCTCCAGGGCAGGCGGGGTTCTAACTCATGCGGAAGTGGCTTAAGCTTCTTTCTGCTGTGCTTTAACCCGCTGTGTCACCAGGGAGGGCCTGGCCTGTCCTTTAAGCAACTGTAAATTTATTATTTGTAGCCCCAGTCTTTAGAACAGGACCTGAGCACTCAATAAATCCTTTCAGGAAGGTCAGGGTCTAAACCACCTAGGACAGATGTGAAGAAGCTCTTCTTCCCTCAGTTCTCTTTTGTTGGTATTAACACCAAACAGTTGAAATATATATTGGAGGTCAGTTTTGCTTTTTGTTCTTTACTTTTTCCTGGGTGTTCCCTAAGTTGTCCTCTCCCCCCAGCCAAGATTTCCTGCAAAATGGCATTTTTTTCAAGGCTACAGGCCAGTACCCAACTAGTAACTTCCCAAGAATAGCGGTTTGGGAAATGCCCGCCACTGTCACTTGGAAATGCCAAGTGTTGTGTATGCCCCAAGTCCTAAATGGGGAAGTAGAAGGATGGAGTTGAAAAAGTCACACTGCCTGCCCTAGAGGAGTGTATAAGTTCCCTGAGATAAGACAGGGAACACCAAAACAGATCTTGGAAATCACAATAAACACAAGAGCTAGCTAGTATTTTGCGGAATGTGTGCTAGGGGCCAGTCATTCCTAAGCACTCCATTATCTCACAGATTCTTCCCAACAAACCAAAGGGCTAAACACTATTATTATCACCACTCCCATTTTGCAGGTGATAATGTCAAGGCAAACTTATGACAGTCATTTGCCCAAGGCCATGTTACCAGCATGTAAGCAGGACTGGGAGGCCAACCTAAGCACCCAAGTGGTCCGCTGGACCCTCCTACCATGTGCAAGGTGGGTGAACACTTTGGAGGTAGAATCAAATGGTTTTGACTGGAAGGTCTGTGGAGGTCTCAGAAGCTGGAGCCTCAGACAGTTCTCGCTACCTCTCTGTACCTCATTTGCCGCCTGAGCCAGGAAGAGTTTGCTTACTTTCTGGGAATCTTGCAAAGACACCTGACAAGAGATTTCCCATCCTTTCTCACAGGGGCTGCTTAGTCCACATTTTCATGGCTTTCATGAGGTACAGAAAACAGGATGTCAGACTGTATCTGACTCGGCACAAGGGCTTGTCAAAGTCTGAGGGAAAGGGCTGCATTTGGATAGTTAGACAAGACGCACAGGTGGCTGTTGGCCAAAACAAATATGTCACCACACCTAGTGACATTTTATCCCATCACAGGCCATGAAATGGCTGTCACTTATAGAAGAGACAAACCCCATATTTTTTTAAAGAGGGAGCCAGGAGGCTCAGATTTGTATCAACCAGTTGAATCTGGAAAAAACCCAAAGCCCTGGTCTGTGGTTTTAGAACTCTAGTGCACCAAGTAAAATGATTTAATCCCCTGAGTATCAGAGAGGAGAGATGGAGCTGATGGTCACACATGAAATCTGGAGACACGGTCCAGTTAGGCCTCCACTGGGATGGAGTCATGTCCTGGTGGCTCGTTCAAGTGGTCGGACTACATGGTTTGCTTGTTAGCCCATGTTTCATTTATTTCTACAACTATTGATTGAATGCCCATGCCCCTGGTTCTGTTCTCTTGTAGTGCATATGCTATGAAGAAGTAGACAGAACAACCAACTTGCACAAAACAAAAAGCAAAGAGACAGGCTAATAACACATGCACGAAAAAGGAGACAGCTTTAGGATATCTGGGGGACTTACTTTGGGTAGAATATTTCTGACTTCACGTCTATGGCTAGGATGGTCTCGGCCATGAGCTTCATCAAAAATGAACATGTTGCCCATTCCTGGCACCTGCAAAGAATGTCTTTGTTGGGTGGCTCCTGCCGTCTGCAGCACATGGAAAGGATGGGCTGGGATATATCAGTTGAGGACATAGTTTCCCCATATATGGGTGGCCGAGCTCAGGGGTAGGGCTGCTTGGCCTGGAGGCCATGGAGCAGATGCTTTTGTCCTCACAGAAACCCCAGACACTGAAACATGAAAGGATGGGCACACCCTAGCAAGGGAGGGCATTGAAAAGCTCAAAATCCCCGTGGTTGGCAGGGCATGAGCAAGCATGGCAAAATGATGAGGTCAGCAGAGCTTGGCAGTGACACCACTTAACCCCCTTCTGTGGCATTTGTAGGGCCCCTGTAGCCTGCACCCATGGCTCACCTAGTTCTTCACTGATATACTCATTTCTGTATTTCTTCATTTTTAGAGGAAATGTCTCACTTGTCCATTCTTTTATGTTTTCTTTCTTCCACCAAACCCATCATTTAATTTTTCATTAATTCATAATTTGCAGTCTGCTGATTAAATTCACTGAATTAGACACCTTGGTGTATACACATTCATAGACTTTCACTCACTTATCCAACTAACAGTTATGTATTTCTCTGTGACAGGTTCAGTACAAAGGGCTTGATGCTGAAGGTATTGGGGGGCACTGGCTACCCAATCCTTAAAGAGTCAGGATCAAAAAGGTAGCACTTAGGAAAGGCTAAAACATGGTGTGGAGTGACAGCTGTGTACCTGGAGGCATAGATCAATTGTTTTGGGTGTGCAGAGGGTACCTTCTTAGGCTCCAGTGCTCTTTCCACCTAAAGTGGAAAGTGACTGCTTTCTCTATTCATGCACAGAGTTGAGGACCCCCCTAGTTCTTGACCCCAGGTATGGGAGAGATGACTTTGGAAATAAAAGATAGATATTATCTCACCTCACTAGTGCCCTGCCCACTTAGAACTGATGCAAGAGAATAAAAAAGATAACAAACTCTCCTGTGGCCTATTGTATGCTTGCCCAAATATGTTAGAGTTTTTCCCTGCAGGATTTGCCCAGAACCTGCGCGTCACAGGGATTCAGTGAGCCGTGTCTGAAAGGCTGATGGCTGGCACATGGGAGGTGCCCCATGCTTGTGATGAGCAGGACCATGAAGGCAGCTAGTGTCCTGCAATCAGTGCTGGCTCTGGTCAAGTCAAAGGCAGCAGGGAAAGCTGCAAGAGCTGTGAAGTAGCTTGAGCTGAGCCCAGAGCTTTGGGGATGATTTGTTTGAATTTGTAACTCTGCATCTATGTCTTCACAGGTTCTCAGCTATGAGAAATCAAGTCTCCCTGAGCCAAAGTGCCTGGAAACAGACAAACTGGTGTTTGCAATACCCTTTGCATATGTGGGCAGGTTTTTATTATGCATCTAGTAGTGCAATTTTCCACCAGAGCTTGATTGTTTTGGAGTGGGAAAAGGAAGAAGGATGTATATTGTGGCTCCCAAAGCTTGTGCTTTAAAATACAATAAACATTTTTTTTCTATGAAAGAAAAACGACCCATTTCCTTGGAAGTTTCTCTTTTCTTTTTGAGAAATGTTGCTAATCAAGAACAAAATTCCTAAAGCATTAACAAAGCATTATGATAGGACCTATATTTTGCTTTTCCATGAGAACAATTTGTTAAGAACATGCTTGATTTGTGCTGACAGTGGAAACCTATGCTGACAAAGAGGACCTGGTTTATAACCCAGGCCCTAAGATAAAACACTATGACTTATTTGTTGAAAGAATCCAGATAAGCCCTTAGATGAGTGTAGGTCCCAGAAATGCTAAGGCGAATGCTACAAAATCAGTGAATCTTGGGTTATGGACCTGTAGCAAGCACATGACACATGTCTCTGTTTCTACTTCTGGGCCCTTAACAGACATTGCTAATTGATTCCAACATCCCTTCTCACTGAACCTTGTTGTTGTCTTGGAATCACTCCTAAATTGTCAAGGTGCCCAATCAAGACAGCACATGAGAAGCCACATTCATGCTGCTTGGGTGGAGAGCATGGACTTAGAAGACAGACCCAGGTTCTGCCCTAAATCCTGAATTGTGCTTGCTGTATGACTTTGAGGTAGTTACTTAGACTCTTTGAGTCTCAGCTTTTCCAACTAAAGTGGAAATGATATCTATTTGCAGTATTCAAAGGAGCTGGCATGTATGTAAATCCCTGGCACTGGGCAAGGCCCCTGTTACCATACCATCAAATTAGTTCTTTTCCCTTCAAGCTGACAGAATGGAAAGTGGACTTGCTGCAACAAACCTCTGCTCAATATACAAATCCCTTCATTCACTCTCTGCAGCCAGGCCCCCACGAGTCTGCACATTTCCAGAGATGGCACAGGAAGTCTACCTGTCCCACCTTTGGAAAGTTCTACTTTTCTCATAGTCCTTATACTCTTGGCATATTTGCGGGAAGAAGGATCCACTGTGGCTATTCAGTGGGGGCATTTGCCTTGCTCAGGCCTTATATTATCTGCCATTAATTCTGCATTTATCATATGCCAGGTCCTGCACAGCAGTGGTCTCATCCTAGACTATCTTTGACCCTCAGAAACATTTGGTATTATCTAGAGGTACTATTTCATGGTGGAAGCTACTGGCGTGGTGGGAAGAGGTCAGGGATTCTGCTAAAAGTCCTACAATGCACAGAGCTGCCCTTGCAAAAAAAGTCCAAAAATAGTAATAGTGCTGAGGTGGGAAAACCCTTCTGTATGTGAACATCTCACTTGATTCTCTAACAGGTCTAGGTGCAGGATGAGGAAGACAGAGAACAGGCCTTGTAAGATTAAACCACGTGGTCAAGGTCCTGGGCTGTTAAGAAACATGTGCCCCACATGATTTTCTACATTGGCAGCCTTGCCCCTGGCCAGCCTATCTGCCTATTTTAGTTTGCTTCTCTTGTGTTTCCTTCTTGCTGAATTCTCTTGTGGGGGTGGGGGAGAAAGAGAGTGAAGGGCAGAGGCTGGAATGCATTGCAGGCCCCAGTGGCCTAGGATATTAATTATTCCTGCTTCTAATTCCCAGAGCTGAAGAGTTTGTGTGAAAGTGTCTGAATTGCATGCTGGGTCACTCCCTCTTTCACCCAGGTGGGGCCGGGTCTCCTGACTGGCTCACTTGCCAGGCTTAATTGGACAAAATGATGATGTAAAGTTTAACCTCTCCTTGGAGAAATGCTGAATCAAGGAAGCAAGCTGAGCAGTAGGTTAATTACTGAATCTGCTTCGGTCACCAGAAACCAGAAAGGCTTTTCCCCAGAGGACTGTGAAGAGCTTGGGCAGGGATCTGAGAGCTGCCGCGTGCCAGTACTGGTGTCCTCGTGACTTTGGACTGGCCAGCTGGGGTCTCAGCTCAGCGTTTTCACCAGGCTCACTTCTGGCACTGCTTAATTCCACCTGAGTATCACTTCCTCCTGCCTGCTCCCCTCCCTCATATTCTTTTGTCATTGCTCAGCTTCCAACCTCACAGAATGATGCACACCTATAATCTTTTAATAAAGTATTTATAACATTCTGTTTAATATTTGTCTTCTCTACTAGCCTGGAGGTTGCAGGAACCATGTTTGTCTAGCCTGTGCCTGGTGCATGGGGGGCCTCCAGCAATTCTTTGTCAGTTGCTTCATTGATGGGCGGGGAGGGGCTCAGGCCACCAGCCACAGGTGAGAGTGGGGCTCACAGAAAAAGCTGCAAGCACATCCAGAAAACAGTGGCCAGACAGTCCCGCCTGGGCCTCCACTCTGCGTGGACTGTCATTCAGTCTTTTTTCCTGGAGTCCTTGGCTGCCCTCTAGGAATTACAGCTGAGGGTCTGAGCTGAGCCAATGTAATTTCCCCAGAAGCCCTCTTGAAACAAACCAAAATCACATCCTTTCCTTACTTGCAGAATTGTCACTGCTGATCAAGGAAGCAAAGGGGATTTTGGAAGCCTTTGCACTCCCAGGCAGGCTCTAACAGATCATTCTTCTGAAGTGTGTGGCTGGTGGATGTCATTCTCAGCAAGGCCTGTTTGCACAGGCAAGTCCTGGGGCTGTGGGGATGGGGGGTGGTGGTGGTGGTTGTAATTTCCTGACTTGACCCAACACTAATAATAGAGGGAACATTTATTGAGCCATTTACCATGGCCAAACCCTGGCCATTAATTCGCATCCATGCATTGCCTCATTTTATCCTCACAGCAATTTTATGAAATTAAAAAGTTTTAACCACATCAGTTCCATTTTATAGATGGAAAATCTGAGGCCCAGAGAGATTAAAGAAAATGCTACATTATAAACTCAGTAAAAGGCAGAATAAAGGTCTCATCCCAGTGTGGCTGACCCCAACGTCCCTATTTTCACCTTCTCACTCTCTGGTCTATTTAGGGCTCTTTGCTAAAGAGCTCTCTACTTAGAGAGGAACTCTCCCTGACCCCCTCTGGGCCTGAGAAAGCATTGTAATAGCTTGTGTGACTACATACTTGAGCATCACAATGGCATCATCAATTAAATCACAGGAACAGCTCTTTCTGATTTTATTTATTTTCAGAGTGTACTGTTAACTAATTAAGCTACAGAATACTCTGCCAGGTCAATTCTATCAGAAAAGGATAAAAATGGGATTTGGAGAGGCAATATGCTCACTCAGGCCTACCTGGTGAAGAGATGGTATGTTGGTGGAGATCACACCTGTCTTATGTGTCTACGGCTACTCCTGGCATTGTGCTGATCAGATATGACATTAATCTATATGGGCTTTCCTTAGTCTTAACTTTCAATTAGTTTATGTATCTTTTTAATTTTGAGGAGAAGATCTGGAGTTTTTTTTTAAAGATTTATTTATTCATGCATATAGAACTGGGGTGCAGGCCAGGGGTGCACGGACAGTGAGAGGATTCATCAGAGACACAGTGGGGAGCAGAACAGGCAGATGGATAGAGTACACTGCTCAGGGGAGCAGCGGGTAGATGAGGAGAGGTTTGCTATGCCATGTGGGTCACCTCCGGGGCCACCGGGGATTGAACTCTCACTGAAGCTGCGCTTTAACCTGTTGCACTACCAGGGAGGGTCCAACCTTGAGTTTCTTATGGAAATACATTTTCCTGTAAGATTTCTTACATGTAAAATGAAACGAGGTCACTCCTATATCTGCTAGTAGTTGTGGGCAAAACAACACCAACAGCAGCACACTGTTAGGGAATTCAAGTGGAAAGCTCACGGAGCTCTTGGAAGATGTCTGGTTCATTTCTTGCCTTAAGTCTGGGATTCTCCTCAATCACGCCCACTGGAGGGGAGGAGGTAGAGTAACGCCGCTGCTTTAGGTGGTGCTGCTAGGCCTTGCAGTGCACCTGCACAGAAGGACCTACTTATTTTGCAGATGAGAACACTGGAGCTCAATAGGTTAAGCAGTTGGTTCGACATCACCTAACAATTAGGTGGCAAAGCCATGGCAAGGAGCTTTGCCTGTCTCAACGCCTTCCTCCCCTTTCTATTTATATTAAACTACCTTCCACTCAGAGGAAAATAAGAGACCAAACCAAAAACCTATCAACAGATTCCACAGTCTCTTTCAGGATTTTCAGTCCTCAGTTTATGAAGGTCTATGTGATAGGAGAGCTTTCTCTTTGTATACCTCATGTAATCCTTCATGTTCTCATTCTGTTCCTTTCTCTCTTTTAGACACAGAAACACATGTCCACTATGTAGACCGAAGTTTGTGATAATAAAGTTTTTGCCCATCAGTACATCAACCCTGAAACCCATTCATTTCCAGGTTGAATACACCAAGGCCCCTTTCTCCTGATCTTTTTGTAGCCAAGTTGCAGGAACCAGACCTTAGGAGGGGGTGGTAAACACGTGAAGGAGCCAGAATGCTGGGGCCAGCCTGGGGCAGTGATAAGTTTGTAAACAAGGAGACTGGCACAGGCAGGCAGGGGAAGATTGCCCAGCTGGCAGCAGCTAGTGGAAAAAGAGGTAGCAGTTTAGTTATGGCAAACACGCCAGGCAAGAAGGTGGTGAAAAATGAGTCCTGTCTTTGAGCTAAGGGAAACACCCAGTACGAACAGAGGAGAGAGAGGAGGAGGGAGGGAGGAGCTTTGAGGCATGAACTCTTCAACATATGTTGAGAGTCTGTGATATGGATGTTTCAAGATCACTGCTGTGATATCATTTCAACAAAACTCACAGTATAGACCTTATGCATAGCCAGTTTTCAGAAAATAGGCAATCTTTTAGAATTGCAGATTAAAAAATTCAGGAGGAAAGATTGATCTGGAATGTTATACTTTGCAACTGCAGATGAAATGTTCATAAATGGCACCTCAAGCCATTAGGCGAAATGCTGATGGAGAACTTGGGAATGGATGAAGATGACAGAGAGCACCTGAATAGGAATCAATTTCAATGCAAAATGAGAGGCATTCTTTTTACAATGTAAAATAATGACCCTGGGTCCTGTCCTTATGATATATCCAAAAATTACCTCCTGATGATCACAGACCAAAATGTGTAAAAAACTAGCCTTGCTGCTGTGGACACCCCCAAGTAAGCATTGTAAAAGTATCCTCTTCTACTGATATCATGTCTAAGTCAGAGTCTCCCCCAAAGAGCCAGAACAGCTGTAGAAGTTCTTCATTGGAAGTTTATGCTTTCAATCAACCAACAAAAGTCTGAGAAGTCACTTGGAGCAATGGGGACACTCACAGACTGTGGCATGAGAGAGCCAAACATCAAGAGATCCAGAGGCTTTGGGCTTGCCACTTAAGTCACAGTGGCAGAGGTGGGTGCAGCCAGGAATACAAGGCCACACAAGGCAGATGGAGGAGTTTCGGAAGCAAAGAGGCTGTGTCAGGAGAAAATCCTCAAAGACTTGTTGCCAACTTAACTATGCTGGTGGCATTAAAGAGACTCTGAAGATGATTTTGAGATGATTAAGAGATAACTTTGAGCAGTATGGGAAAACTAAAGTGATTGAAATCTGGACTTATCAAGGCAGTGGCAAGAAGAGAGCTTTTGCTTTTGTAACCCTTCATGACCACAATTATGTAGACAAAATTGTCCTTCAGAAATACCATACTGTGACTGGTCACCACTGTGAAGTAAGGACAGCTCTATGTAGGCAAGAGATGACCAGGGCTTCATCCAGCCAAAGCAGCCAGAGTGGTTCTGGAAATTTTGGTGGTGGTTGTGAAGGCAGTTTTGGTGAGAATGACAACCCTGGTCAGGGAGGAAACTTCAGTGGCCCAGATGGCTTTGGTGGCAGTACGGATGGTAACAATGACTTTGGTGATGATGGAAGTGGTTTTGGAGGTGGTAGAAGCTACAATGATTTCTGGCAATTACAACAATCAATCTTCAAATTTTGGACCCATGAGAGAAGGAAACTTTGAAGGCAGATACTATGGTGGTGGAGGCTAACTTTACTAACCATGAAATCAACGTGGCTAAGGTGGTGCCAGCAGCAGCAGTAGCTATAGCTATGGCAGTGGCGAAGGTTTTAATTACCTTCCAGGAAGTAAAGCTCTACAGGAAAGGAGAGCTAGAGAAGTGACAGGGAAGCTACAGTTTGTCATAAAACTGTAAAGAAGACGCGTTTTAGATAACACTTACATGTATGGAAAAAAGCTTGAGGACTGTATTTGTGAGTAATTGTATAACAGGTTATTTTAGATTTTGTTCTGTGGAAAGTGGAAAGCACTCCAACAGAGTGTTTTAATGTAGATTTTTTTTTTTGCACCCACACTGTTGATTGCTAAATGTAATAGTCTGATCATGAAGCTGAATAAATGTGTCCTTTTTTTTTTTTTTAAAAGAATGTGCTGTGTGAAGTTAGTCTACTCTGAAGTCATCTCGGTAAACAACCCCAACAGTGTGAAAGAATTCCTTCAGGGTGGTGCCAGGCTCCATTTTAAATTTATTTATAATCTGCTTTGGCAGAGAAGTCATTGCTTTCAGAAATCTTGGTGTAGTTGAATTGATAATTGTTGTGTTGTGACTTGGAGTTCACCAATAAATTGGTCACTCAAGCAGAGTAATGCAGTTTATTTGGTTATTAGTGATTGTTGGCACATCCTATGCAAAATATTTAATTTAAATTATGGTACCAGATAAAAATCACAGGTGGAAATGAAGCATGTGTATCATATATTATCATTTCTAATCAATAAACAATTTAATACTTAACAAAACCCCTAAAATGTAAGAACTAAAACTATAAAACTTTTTGAAGACAATGTAGGGATAAGTCTTCATGAATTTGGATTAGGCAATGGTTTCTTAGAAATGATATAGAAAACCACACACAGCAGTGGAGAGAACATGTAAAGTAGGTACCATCATACTTAAAACTTTTGGTACTTCAAAGACACTAAGAATGTACAAAGGGACATATAGGAGAAAACTTTTGCAAGTCAAATATCTGATAAAGGATTTGTGCTAGAATACGTAAATTGGACGAATGACCCAAATAAAAATGGGCACAGGACATGAGCAGACATTTCTCCAAGGAGCACGTGCCCTTAACACACAAACAAGTTGCTTAACATCATTAGCCATCAAGGAAATGCAAATCAAAACCACAATGGATACCATGTCACACACACTAGGATGGCTGTAGTAAAAAAGATAATAAAACAAGTGTTGATGAAGATGTGAAGAAATTAGAACCCTCATACACTACTATTATATCATGTAAAATGATATAATCAGTTTGCAAAATAATTGGCAGTTCCTGAAGCAGTTAGAGTTGTCAAATGATCTCGTGATTCCACACGTCGGATAACCACATAAAAATTTTATGTCCACAGAAAAACTTATACACTGGTGTTCATTTTTTTTACATTAGACTATTTACAGCAGTAAATATCCCTAATGATGGGTATATGCTCTAAGAAATATGTTGATAAGGTGATTTTGTCCTATGAACATACTAGGGTATAACTACACACACCTAGCTGGTACAGTCTACTACACACCTAGGCTGTATGATACAGTCTATTGGGTCCACCGTTGTACGTGAGGTCACTTGTGGTCCATCCTTATGGGACACAACTGTATACCCATATACTTGAACATTATCCAGCCATTACAGGGAATGAAGTGTGACACATGCAACAAGATAGATGAACTTGAAATGTTAGGCTAAGTGAAAGAGGTCACCACTAATGACCACATATTTTATGCTTCCATTTACAAGAATTGCACAGAATAGGTCAACCTGTACAGACAGAAAGTAAATTAGTGCTGCCTGGGACTGATTGGTGGCTGAAAGGAAAGGGTGGGTTGGGAGGTGATATCTAAGGGAGGCAGAGCTTCTTTTCAGAATAATTCACATATGTAACTTGTGGAGGTGGATGCATGACTCTGTGACTATCCTAAAAGCCACTGACATGCATAAACAAAACAAGAAAAAAGCAGAAAAGTGCTGTCTATGTGGGGTTCTCGCAAACAAAAAAAAAAAAAAAGAAAGGAAGAAATCAAACTTGAAATTAATTAAGCACCTAGATCTAACTACAAATTTACAGAAAGCAACATCAGGTATGTGGAAAATTCAATGAGACGAATGGTTTGTCTTCTTTAATGTGTATATAGGGTGAAGAGCAAGAAAGAGTGGGAACTGGTAGAATAAAATAAACATAAGAGACACAGTGGCCCAGTGGAAGGTGTTCACTTCATTGGGAGATGCCATTACAAATCAACTGTAAAAATATCACTACAAGGGACTATGGTGATAGTTTTCGGGTGAATTGGTGATGGGAATTTTACAGGGAATACACACGGATGTAAAATAAATAAATTAATTTAAAAAAAGGGCAAATATGGAGGGAAGAGCACACGGGACTAAGGACTAAGGTGACCGTTCACAGGTGATGTGGCTGTAGGAGAATTATGGGGATTACACCTGAGGGGAGAAATGAAATATTGCACAAAAAAGGAGAACACTGTGAAAACATGGATTAATTAAAAAAAAAACAAAAATAAATATGGACATTTGGCACTGACAATATTTAATGCTTTAAGGAAATCCTCTCCATTTTTAATGTATGATAATGGTATCATAACTATGTTAAATTTTAGAACAAAATACTAAAGATGTAAAAGAGGTACTTACTGAAATGAGCATGGACGAAGTGATACGATACCTGATCTTTTCTTTAAAATAACCTAACTGGGGAGCAGGTTCGTGACTGGGGATATAACTGAAATTAGATTGGCCAGAATGGATAATAACTGAGACTAGGTGATGTGTAAATGAGGGTTCATTATATTCATCTTTTAATTTTATATATATATGAAATATGTAATATATGTAAACAGTTCCCAAAATATAGTGTAGTCATTGAAGAGAAATCTAGCAACTGATTGCTATGAAATTTTAATTCCTAATATTTTTACAAAGATCCATAATAAAATGTTAGCTTAGCAGTTGGTCTTGTGAGATAGAACTTAATCTGATTTTTTTGAGGTAATTTAAGTTCAGTGTGGCTCCTAACTAGTAACTCCTGACTTCCACAACAGACCAATGGAAGGTGTTCACCATACTTGGATGCCATTAACAAACCAACTGTAAAATATCACTACAAGGGACTACGGTGATGGTCTGGAGTCCCAATATTGGGGTGGCATCAGTGTCTGGTCTAAGGTAGAGCGGCTTTTCCTACACAGCACTGCTTCTCTCAGAGGCTCGCTGAAACTTTTGACCCAGGGGATGCTGGGAGAGCAGACAGTGCGGGTCCTGTTTCATTTCTTGTTTTCAGGTGCCCCCAGGGGAATACCTACTAAAGTACTCACTATCATTTATACAAATGGTCTTGTGTTGTCTCCACCTACAGGGCACACACTTGAAAATTTTACAAACATTAACATTTTAGGAACCACTGGGCTCCACAGTACTTCAGGATAGACAGCTATGATTGAATGGAGCCTTCCCACTTTTCTACCCACAACTGATTGTATCACTCCAGTCAGTTTGAGGGTTCTGATTACTTTATTTATGAGCAGGGATTTGTTGAGTGGAAATTGTAAAGATAAAAGAAATTTAATTTGGGAGATAGCAAGATGAGACTATAAGCACAGGATTAATTTATTTCTGTAAATCACCTTGGAAGGAGGATTAGCGAAGAATCTTAAACAAGAATTAGTATACTGGAAATGTGTCCAAAGGAAAAAAGGGAGTCTTAACGTTAAGTAAGAGCTATCTCCCATGGTGGTCCTGAGAGCCACAAAATTGGGTTGGGAGTTTCCTCTGAAGAATGTAGACAAAGGACCCCCTGAGAGAGGATTTGGACTTGAAGTTCAAGCTCCTAAAAATTGCTTTACTCAAAATATATCAAATAGAATTGAAGGAAAGTCAGCTTCATAGAACCTGGAATTCCCCTAAGTGCATGAAAGCTCAGCTTCCCAGGAACCTAGGGGAGTTGCTTGGTCTGGTCATGATCATGCTGGTGGGGAGGGAGAAAGCCTGGGGAGGGAGTTACACCCCTTCTGAATTCAGTGATCTGCAATTTCTCCCTCTCTGTTCTCTCTTCTGCTTTTGAGTAATCAGAATAGGGGAGCAAGACTGATGATGATTTAAGTAAGTCAAAGACCTCTGCCTTTTGTTTTTGATTCTTGAGGAAAAATACATCTTTGGAAACCTTTATTGGGGTTTTGGAAACTCAGTAACATCAAATGGATAAAAGCCATCCTGTCCTTAAGAAGTTTCCAACCTAGAGAGCATGATGATAAGATGTACACAGTATTAATAGTTGAGTTTGCATATAGAGACTGTGCTGTGGACATAGTAGGGAGATGTTAATTCTGCAGGCGAGCAGTGGCAAGAGCTTTCTTGAATAAATGGAATGTGTACAGGGCTTTGGGGGAATTGATATGGTTGGGACAGGCGCCTGTGCCAAAAATAAATTACAGGAGGAACAACATTTATTGATTTCACAGACATTTGTTCATTGCTCAGAATAATGCAAATGCCAGGGACTAGGACAAAATCCAAGAGGTGGTGTAGGAGACACTGCTGGGGAGTGGTGAGGAGACAGATCACTGCCACTTTTGTCTGAGTTTTTCACACAGAGCATGCTGAGGTGCAGGAAGGGGGCTGTAGCCAGATCATGAAGGGTCTTGAAATTCACAATAAGAACACATGCAGGGGAAAGAGCAAGGCCATCCTCAAACTCTGTTTCTAAATCTTAGACATTGGGCAAGTTACCTAAACTTTCTGCCCCCAAGTTTTCCTATTTGGTATAATAGGGACACTGACACCTATTCGGAATGGCTGTAAGGATAGAAGGAGCGTCAGATTGTCTGTGAATCATCTATTTATAGTTTCTGGCTCTTACTGGCCACTTAAGGCAGCAGGTATTACTGCTTCTGAGGACAGTAGGAATCGCTGGCACTTTGGGGAAGAGAAATGGATAGATCTGGGTTTTCAAGAGACCAGTGAGGAGGCCACGATTACAAGAATGGGTGAGGTGAGTGGGCTGTGAATAAGCGTGAGAATGAAGCAATGGAATAGGTAGACAAAAAAGCAAAACTAAGGCAGTGGGCTGGAATGGACAGAAGCAATAGTGATCTAGGTGACAAAGTTAAGCTTGCCGACTGACTGGGTAGGAGAGAGAGAGAGAACTTGCATGCTGACGGGCTTTCCATGTAGCGTTTATGCTAACCTGATCTGTGACAGAGGGGTAGGGGCAAGCTGAAGGAGGAGGCTTTGGGGGAAATTGGCTGTGGGTGGGGGGGAATGGAGGAACAGGTTGAGTTGGCTGGGAGGGAAATAGAGGGAGAGAACCTCTTAGGATGCCTGGTGTTAGAGAATATCATGAGTGTGGGAGGCGGGGCAGGTAGGTTCGCCTTGGGGAACAAATCACATTTAGAACTGCAGGGTGATCCAGTCAAAAATGGGCAGCACCACTCAAAAGATACTTCTCTAAAGAGGAAATGCAAGTAGCCAATAGACATAGAAAAAATGTTCAACAGCCCTCATGATCAGGGATATGTAAATCAAAACTACAATGAGATACCACCATACACCAGTCAGAAAGACACATATTAAAAAAATTAACAACAAAAAACATTGGCGAACATGTGGCAAAAATAGAACTCTCTTACACTGCTGGTGGGAATGCAAATTGGTACAACCACTATGGAAGGCTGTGTGGAGTTTCCTCAGATGACTAAAAATGGAGCTACCATATGATCCAGGAATTCCACTTCTAGGGATCTTCCCAAAGGACACAAGAACATTAATTCAAAAGGATATGTGCACCCCTATGTTTATTGCAGCACTATTTATAATAGGTAAGGTGTGAAAACCAGCCAAATGCCCAAAAATAGGTGACTGGATCAAGAAGATGTTTTCGCTTATGGGAAGAATAGCGGGGAACCGTATAAGGGATAAAGGAAAAATAATAATAACAATTAAAAAAAAACACAACAAAACTAAACAAAAATAATCTGACAACTATAAATCAGAGATATTCTGCAGGGGAAGAGGAAGGAGAGAGCTCAAAATGAGGGAAGCAAGAACACAAAGGACTAAGGTGATGGTGCACAGGTGAACTGGTGGTGGAAATTCTATGGGAACTACCCTTGATGTAAAATATACACAAATAAAGAAATTAAATGTATAAAAAATAGACTGCAGGCTGGCTACTGTGCCTTCCCCCCAAGAGAAGGTGCTGAAGACCTTTGTGACTCAAGTCCCACGCAGCTGACTCTCTTTCTCCTGCTGAGATATCTCTCTCAGGGCAGAGCTCAAGATCATCTGCAGGACTTTTCCAGAAGTCATGCCTTGGTGCCAACCCTCCTACTTGACCCCACTGACTGCATTTTCCCATGAAACCTACTCAGCACCTTTGGGTCTAATCCTCAATTGTTTCACAGTGCAGTTGTGTTGAATGCAAAGTTCATCTTGGAGGTCACTTCCTGACATTTTACTCAGATGTTCCAGGTGGTTTCCCACAGGTAGGAAGACACAATGACAATAGGAAAATAAGAATCCTCGCACTGGTTTGTCTTGATGAGAATGTAGTGTTTGCTTCTTGGGATATTTCAAGACTTCAAGAACAATTCAAGGCTTGTCTTTACCATAGAAGCAGCACAGGACTATTAAACTGGGATGATGTAAGAGGTGTTTTCAGAAAACTGACTCCTACCTCCTCTAGCCCCTTCCGTCTGCTGGAGGTCTGGGTGTGCTTTAAAGAGGTTCTTCACTAAAAATAGTTTCCATAGACTTTTTGGTCTACAGGGACTAACATTCAAAAATCCTTCCAGGTAACAAAAGACTGAAATTAACAGATTATCTCTCTGCTTCTTTAACTCTTGAACAGACTCTAGGTACATGTGTTTATTCTGGTCAGTGTTTTCTGAACTGCATTCACTCCTTCTTCATTGTTTCTGCCAGGTCCATATACCACCAATTGTACCTTTACTAGTTTACTGTTCTTTAAAGAAAAAAAACTTTAATATTTCAATATAATATTAAAGGTTTTCATGCAATTTTGTGAACCTAAAGCTGGTATTACCTGGAGATATGAAAGGTAGCTACTAGAAAATATAATAAATTGTACTGTATGGTGCCATTCCATTCAGAGATGGGCAATGGTGTGCCACCACCAGTTCACCTGTGCACCATCACCTTAGTCCTTTGTGTTCTTGCTTCCCTCATTTTGAGCTCTCTCCTTCCTCTTCCCCTGCAGAATGTCTCTGATTTATAGTTGTCAGATTATTTTTGTTTAGTTTTGTTGTGTTTTTTTTTAAGACTAAAGTCTTGCTATCTTTTCCTTCTAGAGTGAGATTGGCAAGTATTAAAGACACACCAGCACTAAACTAAGGTCTTCCTGTATCATCAGGAGCTTGGAGAAAATTGGGGAGAGACTAACTTTCCTGGTCTACAGTTCTGTGTTAAGATCTGTTCTCTCTGCCACATACATATACATAAGTCAGTGCAGGTGCCAGTGGGTCCTCAATCAGGGCTTTGGGAAGTCCTGGTTCCATTACAGTCAGTCACCTACTTTTTGTTTCCCTGCTAGACTGTGAACTTTAAAGTGAGAGCTTATTCCTGGTGTCTTGGGTACCATACACAATACTAGGACACAGTGAGAATAACTGAAACCTTCTGAGGTTCAGAAGACTTAGGGCCAAATATTGACAGAAAGGTGTGTGGGAAGAAGAATGAAGATAGGTTTGGAGTCTAAAGGTAGTCAAGTGAAGACATTTAAGACAAGGAGAGCTACAGATTTCCAGAAAGAACTACACTGACACAATGTCACCAGATGAGGCTGGTGAAAATATGTAGTGACAACAGCCTATCCTTGAGAGTTACACAATTCTAGAGCAGATGTAGACACCATTTACTAATTCCATGAACTTGGCCAAATCCTTTCTGTTGGGGGCCTTAATTACAGTATTTTTCCTGCAAACTGTCACAAAGGCTTTTACCAAAGGTTTTTAGGATGGAGAGGTGGGCTGAAGAGATGTAACAAAAGAAGACTTTACTATCAAAAGTTTGAGGTTGTTCTTACTGTTCTTGCTGTTTCGGTAATAGAATCCCTAGTACACACCACAGTTGCTAGTACATTGTAATCACTCAGCAGAGGTTTACTGGTTGAAAGTGTTACACTGACCTGTGATATTTCCATAGGAGACTCTTCCTCCTCCAATCTTCCCTGTCTACGTATACATCACTACTATCATGCCCAGATAATTAAGTGCAAAGTCTTGATGCTTTGATTTACTAGACAGCTAGTAGTACATAGGCACTGTGAGGGGTGCTAGGAGAAGAGGGAAGAGGGAACTTGAGAAGCTGGACCCAGCCAGGAGGCTAGACAAATGGAAGCAGGAATGTTTGTCATTTGTTCAAATTTCCACTCATCTTTAGATGCTTTTTATTAGTGGGACATTTTGAGTGAGTTTCTCACAACACCTGGATAAATATGTAGAAATGCTTATAGCCCACAGCCAGCTGGATCGAGAAAAGGCCATTGCCTCTGCAGTAGTTCTCTAGGAACAGGGTATAAATGTGCCGTGCCTTGGAATTCTCACCATTCATGAAAACTTGCAGGAATACTGCTTATTTTCATTCCTACTAGGATTCTCCATTTTAGTCCAGTCTCCATAGATGAGATAAATGACCAGGCAGAAGAATTTAAAAGATAGAAGAAGAATGGCTCATCGCAAAATCTTTGAGAAGCCAACTCACTGCAAAGCCAGCCAGTTTGTATCAGCAAGTGTGCATACTACTTTACATCCCAATGTCTATATACAAAGAATAGTTTCAGAAACACTTTGCTATTCTTTGGCTTAATTGTGAGTCACTAGGCTCCCATTTTAGAGATTGTGTGTACACGCATGTATGCACATGTTCATGCAAGTGTGTTGGAGGGAAAACTTTGTTCCAACACATGTTTAGACTTGTAAAAAAGTGTTTGGATTGTGTATGTAGAAAGGAAGTGCTAAGTCTTTTATGGAAAGGTTGCACACACAGGGGAAATACACTGTGTGTGCGTGTGTGGTGTTCACACACATGCAGTGCAGGTGGTAGGAAGAATTACGTGAACAACCAGCCTCTCAGAGATCCAGTCAGTGACACGAGATAGAAAGTATCGTGAGGTGATTGTTTTCCTTTTAGACCAGCACATGGGGCTTGAGGGAACCCTTGACTTTTCTCTTCTTCCTTGTCTTGTTAGAAAGGGATTAGAGTCCAATTAAGTCATTTAATCCCAAGGTAGAGATTCATGTTTAAAAACAAGATTTACAGCTTAAAAAAAAAAAAAACACTGCTGCAAGTTGAGGTTTGTCCTTTCAAGCTGCCACCCACGTGGTTCCAAAGAGTGTTTTCAGCGGAATACCCAACATGCAGCTCTCCTTAATTACTTTGCCTCATACCTCCAGCCCTTCATCTGTTAAAGGGCCCTCCAACCGAAATCGGCAACACACTATTAGAAGCACTTCTGCTTCTGGATTGCCATGACTTCCCCTCTGCTGTCCTATCTCCTTCAGTTGGCAACTCAGGACAAGGCTTAATAATTGCAGTGTTAAAAGCTAGAGCTGATTGGGTGCTTAGTACATGCCAGGGTTTGCACTAATCACATTACATAAAACTGTCCAATTAGATGCTCCACATGAAAACACCCAGGATTGGCTTCCTGGGTGTGGAGCACATGTAGTCATACATGGCTCTGAGCTTAGAGGGGCCTGCACTTGTTTAATACTCTGCTGTTACTGTCTTGAAGTTCTTAATTATGCGTTTTCAATTTTTCACTGGGCCCTGCAAATTATATAACCAGTCTTAAAACACCCAATAACCCATTGTTTCTTTCTCTTCCTTTTCATGTGATGTCTAGATCCACACTAGAGGATGAAACAGTGACTCTCAATTTATGCAGCTATAACCCTGTCTGGATAGGTGTAATCATCTCCTTGGAGGGAGGTTCTCCAAGGAACAGAATCCATGTCATAGACCCTAGCATGAAAGCCAAAGTGTATATAAGAATATGGCAAGTTTCTTAACATTTCTAAGCCTTAGTTCTCATCTGTAAAGTGGAGATAATAACACCTAACCAACAGGCTGTTTCAAGGATGAAATCATTCCACATCATGCAAATACAGCTGACACATAGTATGTATGCATTGCAGGTGTTCCACAGGTACTAAACATGGTGAGGGGCATTGGCCAAACTCCCAGGTGCCCTGGTCCAGGGGTTTTATTTCCTACCTGCCCCAGAGAACTGGAAGGAACTTCCGCTTTCTCCAACTGCTGGGTGATCACAGAGGGGTTGCTGGAGCTGATGAGCACTGGGGTGCTAATTTCCACCATGTGGCGCCCGGAGGGAGAATGAACCATCTTGTTGAGAGTGTTCAAGGCTGTTGTGATGGAAAACTGCCCAGGCACCTTCCTCCTGGACCCAGGGCCCCTTTGGAGGGTGGGCGTGTTGATCTCTTTGCCTCTGGAGGAAGAGGACACCAAGGAGAGGCTTTTTGGGTGGGATGGCTGACGGCTTTTGTACTTCTCCAGGAGGTGTCTGGCTGTGAGGTTTGGCTGAAAAGACAAAAAGTCCGGGGAGAAGTTAGTCAGCCTGATCTACAGTGAGCAGCTCAGACCCACTGAGGTTAGACTGAAGCCAACTCAGATGCCACCGTCTCAGTCATCACTTCTTGGTGAGCTGCTATCTTTACCAGTATGTCCCAGTGACTGCTGTATCAGTGAAACAAGGTAGTTCCTACTCTTCTACTGAGCTCCAAAGGGGTTAAAAATAAGCCAGTTTCCCTGATGGAGTGGGAGCACTCTTCCTTTGCCCATCTCTCCCAACTTCACCCCAGCCCTCTCCACCTTGGGTGCTCCCCTCCTGATCTCCTTTAGTCAAATATCCTTGAGACCCCGCTGGGTTGTCTCTTTGCCTTCTCAGTGTCCCACAGCCCCAATACTCCCCCCTTCATGGCATTTTTCATCCCACGCTGTAATCATTTCCTTTCCTCTGCTGAACTGTTAGCTACCTGAGGTTAGGGACCTTGTACACATTACTCCCTGCTCTATGCCCTGGTGGATGCTTAGAGAGTGCCTGTGGAATAATGAGTGGAGAGAATTGCTCAAGTTCATACATTTGATAAGTGTGGAGCAAGTATGCAAGTCCTCTCAGTTTCTGAATCTTTAAGCTAAGACCATCTTTTACTACTTCCTTAAATATGTTCATTACCATCTCTACCTCTTACTCAGTGGTATATTGTAAATCAGAAAAGAAAAGCCCTGATGTACAGAGCTTATCGTGTCTATGATGTAAAAATCTCCTGATGGTTAACAGTTGGCTAGCAAAATTCCTGAAAATGTAACGTTCTTGTTGTCTCATAACAGCTGGCTCCAGTGCGACCCCATGTCTACCTTCCCCACTACATGGGTAAATTCCAACAAAAACTGATTTTGAATATCTTACCCACCAAGGTTCCCTGTGAGTTAATATCCCTCACAAGTCTGAAATATGTTGACAAAACAAGGGCTGGTGTGAATAAAACTTTCCAGGATGACAACTTAATATTTCCATTATTATGATTGCTACTAACTGCCTTGTAAACCATGTTTTATTCTAATCTCTAGATTCAGCTATAGAGGTATAAGGGAATTTTCCCATTTAAGAACTTTTTTTTAAAAGATTGATTTATTTATGCATACAGAACTGGGGTACAAGCCAGAGGTGCAGGGATGGTGAGAGGATTCACCAGAGACAGAGTGGGGAGCAGAACAGGCAGACTTACTAAGTACACTGCTGAGGGGAGCAGCAAGTGGGTCAGGAGAGGCCTGAGGCACCATATGGGTCTGGGGATCAAACTCATGCCGAAGTGGCTTTAGCTTCTTAGTGCTATGCTTTAACCCACTATACCACCATGGAGGGGCCCCATTTAGGAACTTTTTAATGACAATGATTAAAATAGCCACGATAGAAAATTTTAAAGAAGATTTAGTGTCTACCTCAAGAAGCTTTTAATTTTGTAAAGAAAAAAGCCAAGTAGAGGAAGGGGCATTATTATGTCCACAATGACAATAAGAGAGTAAAAGCCCAAGGCCTCCCTGGTGGTGCAGGGTTTAAGTCTCAGCACTATTGAAGAATGCCAGCCATGGTGGCCTGAGTTCTATCCCCAGCCAGGGACCTGACCCACATGATACAGCAGACCTCTCCTGCCTCGCCCACTGGTCCCCTCAGCAGTGTATTTCATAGATCCACCTATTCTGCTCTCCACTCTGTCTCTGGTGAATCCTCTCACTCCCATGCACCTATAAGATCCCAGTTCTTGTGTGCATAAATAAATAAAACTAAATCTTTTTTTTTTAAAGAGAGCATAGAAACCCAGATGGAATAACTTACAAATCAGAACAGTTAATAAATGCTCTGATGTGACATAGAGTGAGGGCTACTTTAGAACTGGGGGTCAAGGAAGGCCCATTGAGAAGGTGATACTGTAGTTGAGACACTGACAACAAGGAGCCAGCCACAAGAAGATGGGAGTGATGCCCAGCAGAGGGATTTATAAACTACTGGAAAGATTCCCCAAGAGGGAAGCAAGCACTTTGTTTGAAGAAAAAGACAGGCAAGAAACAAAGAGAACTGGAATGGATTGAGCCAGGAATAGGGGGTGAAGTGGAGACCACAGAGAGAGGCAGAGGCTGGGTTACAAAGGACTTGTGGGCGTCAAGTATATTATGAGAGTCATGGGAAGCCTTTGGCAGGATTTAGGGAGAGGAGTGACATGATTTAAATTATGTTCTACAAAGCTCATTCTACAGTTTGGCAGTTTTTTACAAAGTGAAACATATACTTAGCACCTGACTTAGCAATCCCACTCCTAGATAATTACCCAAGAGAATTTATACTCACTCAAAAATCGGTATGCGAAAGTTTACAGAAGTTTTATTTTAGTACCAAACAAGCACATTGTCATTCAGTTGGTGAATGAACATGCACACCTTGTACAATGGATCATGACTCCATGACAAGCAGGGATGATGCACTCATAGCATGAATGCACCTCGGATGCATCACGCTAAGCGAAAAAAACCAGACTCAAAAAAACTAAACTCTGTATGATGCCATTTCTAAGTTGTTATACAAAAAGAAAACTACAGGAACAGAAATAAGATCAGTGGTTGCAGGGAGTAGGAGCTTGGGAAGGAATTCATACAAGGAGGCAGCATGCTATTATATGTTGGGGGAGGGTCTGACCTATACTACACCTGAATTGTGGTGTGGTCACATTACATGCAGAGTAAATGTTACTGCATGTAAAGAAAAGAAAATAAAAAAACTCATTCTGGCTGTGATTTAGGAGTGGCAGAGTGATTGAAGTTGGATGAGCTGAAGTTAGATGAGCTGAACTGAAGTTAGATGAGCTGTTACAAAAGCCATAACTAGGGACAGTGTCTGACATTCCCCAGAGCTCCTATCCCACCTTTATTCTCCCAGTAAGAAGACATATATATGGTGATCCGAGTACGTCACTTTTTCTATAGTCATTTACAAGTGTGATAAAGTGTATTAATTTTTTCTGCCTCCTTCTAATTGTTGTGTCTGCAGGTGAGCAACACCATCAATGTTTCCATCAGCAACATTCACAAAGGGTACATGTAACTCTTGGTCTGCACTCTCTTTTGTCAACATGATTAATAGTCCGTTGGCAGAAGAGCTGAAGATCTTAAATTTGCACCCACTCATTTGAAACAAAATCCTCAAGATTTATCAGGCTGAGCAAGGTTCCTATAACCCAGATGTTGGAGAAGTCCTGACAAGAATCAGCATAAGCTCAGCATTTGTTTCACCACCTTTTTATACAGGTATAATTCAGTAAATCAAATGATACACTAACAGAAAAAATCCTGTTTAGGTAAAAATAAAATCAAAAGCCCAAATCACTCTCATAAAAGAAAACTTCCTTCCTTCCAATTGCTTTGCATGACATAGGTAATTCAAAGCTTATTTAAAGAATCCTTAATGAGTGCTTGCTAGTCTTAATGAAATGAATGGAACCAAAATTTAAGAAGTGCTTTAAAAAGCTCAATTTGGATTTCAAATAATTTTTGAAAACCAGGTTCCCAGATTAGAGCAACCACTTGATTATCTCCCCCCCCCCCCCCAGCAATTAGGAGAACAACTGTAGCAATGGCTAGTTTGATGATAATCTTGAGGGTTCTTTAAACACTAATTTTAAAGGTGAAGTGCTGAGGCGAGTATCCAAATGAGTAATCATTAAATGTAGATGTTCTGGGGGGGGGGAGGGGAAAGGTATTAGAAATGGATAATAAAATCAGTGGCGCCTTTCTTTCCCCAGATTAGACAAGCTCTAATCCGCAAAAATTTCAGCACCTCCTAATGTTCACCAAGGTATTAGTTGTAGTTGATCTGTGTCCTTGGAGACAAAGTATGTCTCCTTGTCATCACAATGTTCCTCCTTAGCACTGTTACTTTACCCAGCAAATGGCTCTACCACTGACCTCAGCACATACACTGGAGAGTGGGGGGTGATCCTTAACCACTTCCTGTTCTCTTTTCCCCACTTCTGTTAACTTCCTGTGAATCTACTTCCTAAAAAAGGTCCTTGCACGTGTCCACTTGCTTCCAATCTACAAGTCCTAGCAACAATCATCTTCTAACTGAGCCAGGTAGTAGCCTCCTAGCTGGTCCTTCTCCTTTTCCCTCTCCCCTCTTCAAATTATTCTTCTCACAGCAACCAGCGCAATCTCTAAGAAACAAAACCTGATGCCTCATTAAAATCTTTTAATGGCTTCGACTTATGCCACTGAGTAACAATACCCATCGAATGTTCCAGGTAGTCCCCTATCTTCTCTATTAACTGGGAGACAGGGAGGGGTCTGTGACAAGTTCAGACCAAAGAGTTGTGAGGGGAAATGACAAATGTGACTTCTGAGCAGAGACCTTGGCTGGTCTGCAACTCACTTCCTTGCCCTTCCTCTGCCATGAAAACTAGGAAGTCCTCGGATTCCAGGTGGCCCAGCTACGTTCTTGGCTCCTGAGTTACTGCAAGAGTGCAGCCTCCCACTATTCTGTTCTGAATGTGTAATGTGTGTGAGAAATAACTTGATCTTTCCTAGGCCACTGGGCCTTGGGATTGTTGATGTATTTACAGGAGCATAATGTAGCTTATCCTGACTAATACAAGGTGGTTTACAAAGCTGACAGTGATCTGTCTCCCATGTAGCTCTGTGGCTTCACTGTGTCAATGCTTATGTTCTAAGCTCTAGCTCTAGTATTTGTTTGCTCCTTTGGACACGTTCTCATCCTCTAGGACTTTAGCCCATATTACCTCCATTCTTCAAAACATTCTTCTTTCCATGCTTATTTACGTAACTCTTAATTAGCTGTCAGATCTTGCTTCAAGATGCATTTGCCAATCTCCTGCCTAGATAAATTAGATATCATATACTTCCTCCTCCCAATAGTCCTGTCTACTTTACTATTTGCATCATTTATCACACTTACATCTGATTAATGTCTGACTTTACGATTCCTAAATTGTTTCTGTCTCGTATCTTTAAACTTTAGCACAGGAGCGTCAGCAGGCACTATGAGAAATTAGTTGAATGACTATGTATAGAACATTACACTAAATGGTTTGTTCTCTAAATTTTTTTTCAGTCATTTACTCATTAAGCTAATGTTTTACATAGTACCTAGTTCATGTTAGAAGTACCAGCAACACACTCATCAGATGTTCAGAGAAAAAAAAGACAAGTGAGAGTTCAATGAATTTCTGACACCCATCAGATAGGGAACAAAAAGAGAATTGAGAGTTCATTGAGTTGCTGAAGATTTGTGGAGAAAGTGGATTTCTGGCTGAGACTTTTGAAATGAGCACATTTTGAACAGGTAGAAAGATTGGATGTATATAAAACAAGGGGCCTCGGGGATAAGAAAACAACACTAGGAATGAAACTCATTAATTAGAAACAGTAAGAAGATTGGCTTCTCCAAACTCTTCCTCTGAGCCTCCTTCCATTTTGATCCCTTCGAATGACTGAGCAGAGGCCAGCAGAGAGACCCTTGAGAGCTGGACAGTGTTCTCTGCACACCATTCATTTCAGAGCCTGCTTTGGCTTTTCTAAGTAGAAGGGAGCGGCTGTTCTCTTCTCTCCCCTTACACTTCTATTCTCTTTTCATGTTGTTCTTCTAGAGGGCAGGGAGTATGCTTTTACTTTTTGTATAGTTGCCTATTGCTCACTTGAAATGCTTTATGCCTGGTAAGCACCCAATAAAAATCAGTGAAGCCTCTCCTTAAATTTGAAATGATTTGCTTCAAGCTAGGGTAGGACTGAAGATGAGTTTAGGGATTCTAGATTATTTTATCATTTTAGATAAGTAAGTAGATGGCTTAGCATCTGTTTTTCTGTTTTAAAAATAGCAGAAGGAGGCCCTCCCTGGTGGCACAGCGGGTTAAAGCAGAGCACTAAAGCCACGTCAGCATAAGTTCTATCCCCAACGCGGAGGTGACCCACACGGCACAGCAGACCTCTCCTGACCTGCCCACTGCTCCCCTCAGCAATGTATTTTGTCAGTGGGCCTGTTCTGCTCCCTACTCTGTCTCTGGTGAATCCTTTCACTGCCCCTGCACCTCTGGCCTGTACCCCAGTTCTGTATGCATAAATAAGTAAATCTTAAAAAATAGCAGAAACAGGTGATATATGTTCACTTCAGAAGATTTTTAATTTGCAAATCAGCAGAAGAAAATAAAAATTATCTAGAGTTTCAATATAGAGTGTTCATCATTGTTAATGTCCTTCTAGTTCTTCACCCATTTACACACACACACAGGCATATTCATAAAGTTAGTGTCATATAGTTCCATTTGTTTTCTATTGTTGCATAAAACATAATACAAAATTTATCACAATAACCATTCTCAAATAGATAGCTCAGTAATGTCAAGTATATTCATATGGCCATGACAGAGATCTTCAGAATTTTTTCAACTACTAAATCTGAAATTTTACATCCATTAAACTTTATTTTACTTAACAATAAGTTATAAATATTCTTTCATAATGCCAAAATCCTCTGTGATACTAAGCATTCTTCTTTAATATAACAATTAAAAATATTTTATTTATTTATGTATACAAAAACTGGGGTACAGGCTGCAGGGGAGCAATGGGAAGAACAGGAGAGGTCTGCTACATGCCATGTGGGCCACCTCCCTGGCCAGAGATGGAACTCGTGCTGCAGTGGCTACAGATAGCTTTATAGTGCTGCTCTTTAACCCCTTGTGCCACCAGGGAGGACCCTAACATTATGATTTTTAACTAGTGTAGATTTCTCCGTCACTGTAATTGTTGTTTATTTATTTGGTGATAACACGTTTTACTTCTTTATTAAAACTAACAAGTGAATGCTAAAAAGCAGTTAAAATATAATATCAAACATTGTACAGTAGAACTATGCACCAATGAAATGCAGGTCAATATCATCATAATTAAAAAAATATTGTTGAATATTTAGATTATTTCTGGTTTCTACTTATTCTACACAATATTATGGTGAACATTTTTGCATATTTTGTATATATGTTTTTGCACATTTGTTTTAATACCTCCTTATAATAGACTTTTGGATGTAGAATTAGTAGTTGAAAGGAGATGTGTGCTTTATTTTAAATTAAAATTTTTTTTTTTTTGCATTGAACAACTGGGGTGTAGGCCAAAGGTTCAGTGTGTGTGTGTGTGTGTGTGTGTATGTATGTGTGTGTTTGTGTGTGAGAGAGGATTCACCAGAGACAGAGTGGGGAAGCAGAACAGTCTGATTTATTGAAATGACTGTAAGGGGAGCAGCAGGCAAGACAGAAAAGGTCTGTTGTGCCATATGTGGGTCAGTTCCTTGGCCAGGGATCGAACTCAAGATGCAGAGGTGATAGTACTGAGATTTAACTCCTAGACCACCAGGGAGGCCCATGAGATGTGCATTTTTAGTACCCTTGATATGAATTTGAGTTTTGATATGAAAGGTTGCACTAATTGACATTTGCATCAGCAGAGTAGAAAGGCCCATTTCCCTCACTTTGCCAGAACCATCAATTATCTTGTGGCATCTACTCTTTAGAGACTTTAGCTAGTTCTATAACTTACTTCATATAATGAAAGACTTGCTCTCAGGCATCACTGTGGCACACCTCTGAATAATCTCAAGATGGATGTATACTTGATACTCACGTACCTCTACAAACAAAATTGGGAAGATGCCTACTTTATCTCCCAACTTGCCTTCTGCCCAGTTTTCATCCACTCGGCCAATAACCGTGATGATGTCATCCTGGGGAAAGAGAGAAAGCCTCGAGTCAGCACTCACTCCCAGTTTTCAGGTGCTGTGAGCTTTCAATGCAAATCAAGCTTTCAATGGGATAAGGTGACAGGAATGCAACCCTTATGCAATTTATTTAAAAAATATTCCTACTAAAATGAAATGTTTTTTTTCTGCTCAAAGGGCAGTGTTTGGGTATCCAATACTGTAAGAGGTATAGAAATAAATTGGAGGATCGATGGAATCCAATAGAATTCTGAATTTTCAATCACCAACAAAATATGGGATATTTATTTAATTTAATCTGATGGAGATAATCAAGATGAGGCCATAAGAAGGTATATGGTTAGCTCAGCAAAACAAAGAATGAATTTCAACTTTGAATACTTTCCTCAACCTATTCAATTTTTAATGTATCAAGCTTTAGCAAAGTGAGTTTTTATTTCAATTTTTGTTATAAAAGGTCACATGTAGATTTTTAGAAACATTTGAAAATATAGCTAAACAAAATAAAGAAAAATTTCTACTATAATATAGATGCAACCACTGTGAGGACATTAGTTAACACCTGTCCCCCCCAGATTCTCTTCTATAAAGATAAAACACATACATATACTAACTTAGTGAAACTTTTTCAAAAACACACTAACATCCAAGAATAAAGTACACACATTTTAGATGTCAAGCTGGATGAGTTTTTCTTTTCTTTATAATATAATAGTTTATATTTACATCATTTTGTACATTTTTTTTCATCTCAATTGTAATCCCCATGGGTTTCCCATCACCAAGTCACCTGTGTGCCATCACCATAGTCTGTGAACTTCCCCACTCCACCCCCACAAAACATCTCTGGTATATGGTTGTTCATTATTCTCATTATTTTCTCGCCTGGTCCATTATACTGCAGTATTTTTCTTTTTCTTTCTGGCTTATCTCACTAGGCATGATATTTTCCAGCTCCATCCAAGTTGCTCCAAAAAACATGTGTTTCTTTTTTTTTTTTGGTTGCTGAGTAATATTCCATTGTATATATGTACCACATCTTTTAAATCCAGTCATTTGGGCATTTGGGCTACTTCCATGTTTTTCCAATTGTAAATAAAGCAGCAATAAACATCGGGGTACAGGTATCTTTTTGAATCAATGTTTTTGTGTCTTTTGGGTAGATAGCTAGGAGTGGGATTGTTGGGTCATAGGGAAGCTCCATGTTAAGTAGTTTGAGTAACCTCCAAACAGTTTTCCATAGTGGTTGTACTAGTTTGCATTCTCATAAGCTGGATGAGTTTTAATGAGTCCATAGAACCCCCAACCAGATCAAGAGTTACAGGCCATTTCTAGCACCCAGAAGTCTCCTGTGTGTTCTTTCCTAACACTTCTCAAGAAGTAACCACTATCCTAACTCCTAGCACCATCCATTGTACTTTGATTTCTGAATGAATAGCTAGCTAATCAGGGACTCCTTTCCACATCACGCTGTTCATCAATCAAAACCTGAATATTCACTCACTGACCTCTCTGAACTTCTAATCCATGCCTCTCAGTAATTTAGATGAATGAATATCCAAGTTCAGTAGTGCACTATACCTTTTATTAGCTTTCTCTATCCTTAATATGATTTCTGTAATGTCTGTCTACCCCATCAGATTATAAGCTCCAGGTGTGCATAACTTGTGTCTACTTAATTCACTCTTCCACACCACCTTAGACAGTGGCTCTTTTCTAGTAATTATGTAATAAATATTTCTTAAATATATGCATGAGAAAATTAATGTGTATGACTCATATAATTTACAGAGATAGAAAACACTAGCAGTATTAGGAGGGAAGATCTTGTGTTTAATTTGCACATTTGAGTTTAGGAAGGCCATGAAATTTCCTAGTGTGCTCTCAGCTTTGCACAAGTCTCCACTTTCATTAGGTTCTCTTTTTGTTTGTAATTTTCCATCTATGTGTCTGTCCCTTCTACTAGATTGCCGGTTCTGTGAAGGTAGGGTCAGTGACTCATCACTTTATCCCTGGCAGCTGGTTTGGCACATGGATGGGCTAAATGAATGATGAGGAAGTGTCCTAGTTTGCAAATTCCCAGAGAGGGGCAAAAAATTAGATAGTGCCTCCTGCCTATATCTTCCACCCACTGGGTCCCCAGAGCTCAGAGTTTAACATCTGGCACGAGGGAAATACTTAATACTACTTTCCTTTAGAAGTAGTCAGAACATAAACGGCAGTTCAGGCTATAGAATGACTTTCCTGAGGAAACTCTGATATACTAGGGCAATTGTGAAGATTGTTACTTCAAAATATGAGGTTATCTAGTTTAAGGTTACCTAGGTTGAGAGAATCTGAGTCAATCACATTTCTGGTAGTGCTGGGATAAAAAAATATTTTACGAAACAAAAGACCTTTCTTGAGCTATTTGTAGCAGTGCCTTCTTGTACTTAAGAATGAAAATTTGGTCTCTAGGAGAGAATTTGAATATTTATGGAATAACAAATACAGAATACAGAGTTAAGTTAGGCTAGACTTTAGCAGAAGTGTTACTTGCAAATGGTGAAGAATCAAAAAGAGGCAAAATAAATCTTAGGGTAATTAATACACTTGGAAAATATATCTTGTAAGAAGTTAGTCATGCAGAAAGGTATAATTATGTTATCATGTGGGTTTGGAGTATTTTGAATACAATATTTACAACAAATTTGAATGTAGTAAATTAGGAGAATTAGGTGATCATAACTTGGTGAGCAAGAATACTCTACAGACACGTGACCCAGCAGTAGGAGCTGAGGTTTTTCACACATGCTCTCTCACTGTACTTTTTGTCCATCCATCTGTTTTTCACATTACTCTGCCTGAGGGCAGGGACTTTGACTTGTCCATGCTGTACTGCCAGTGTCTGCAAAGAACTTACTCAAAAATGTGGCATGAGTGAATAAATGTGTGAATCCCAATTTTTATAAATGCAATAGAAAGGTCTAGGGAGTTCTATCAAGTATATTTCTCTGGGGACTTTGTGTCCATGTAGTCTGAATTAAACACATGCATTGCATATGTATATGTCGAGGTATATACACATATGCATAGTATGTCCTCACTTAACACATTGATAGTTCTTGGAATGTGACTAAACAAAACCACAAAAAAATGAAAGTAGGTCCTGGAATAACATAATGTTGTTGACCTTTTGCCAGGATTTTTTTTCTCAGCAACATATAAATGCCTTTGAATGAAATGACATTGGATGAAGAGATGTTACTTGAGGCCCTGCTATATACATTTATGTATGAAATAAATCATCATCATCAACATCTTTAAAAAAAAATCATCAAATGGTGAGCAAACAACTCCAGGCTCTGCCAAGTCTCTCTGTTGTTGTCTAGTCTTACCTTGAGGAAGGTCAGGCAGTCCTGGTTTTCATTCTTGTCCTTGTCTCGAAGGTCAAAGTTGTAGAGGGCCCGGCAGAGAGGGGGTGGCTGGGGGAGCTGCTTGATAACTTCCACAGAGCTGGCTGGGAAGAGGCCACTGACTCCATTCACCTCGCCCTGGTACCAGTTCTCGTCAAGCTGTCTCCGGAGGAGGATGACATCTCCCTTATTAAATTTGAGGTCACCAGGATTTTGCCCTCGGTAGTTGCATAAGGCCTTTGCTCGAGGCACCTGCATTGACACAGACCAACAAAACACATACTTAGCTGTGAGGCTGGAGGGACAGAGGTATCACATTACTAACTAATTACTGAGCCCTTTCTGTATGCTGTACATGAAGCGTCTTGTTTAACCTTCAAGATAGATGCTCATTATCCCCATTTCTAAGATAGGATGACTGAAACACAGAGTGTTTTAGTAATGTGCTAGGGTGACATGGCTGTGAAATTGCAGATACAGGATCTAAATTTAGGCTACCTGGTTCTAGTGGCACCTCTCCCCCATTCTTCATTGCTGTGCTGGGAAAGGGTTTTGGATTTGACTTGGACTTGACTTTACAACTACGTGAACTTGGGTGAGTCATTGGCTCTTTCTGGGGTCTAAATACTAATTTTGAGGTCTGGCTTCACCTCCTTTCTCTTGTGTGAAAAGAGACATTTATTTAGTCTTTCTTAAGCCATATTCACTTACTAAATGGGGTAGTAATAAAATGCCTACCTTAATAAGATAGTTGCAATAAAAAAATAAATTCATCATGCATTTAGTATATTGTGTGGTACACAGTGTATGCTTGATCAACGATACATTAAATAATCTACAGTGGAGGCTAATGATGTCAATTCTACTTATTCCTTAGTGTTGAGGAAAAAAATGGAGGTGGAACTCCTTGAAAAGAGAAAGTGCTCTATTGTGATGCAAGAAAATTTGTACTCAGTTTTCTCTAGAAAATGTAAACTCCAAGTATTTGGGTCTTCAGGGGACACAATTGAGACAAAGAAGTACTTAGCCAGGCATCCACTGTCAATTAATAAAAATCAGCTAAATAATCATCATTTTTCAGATCGGTCAAATGCATTTTGCTGCTAATTGAAACTGGTTTCTCCTCCACACCAGGGCTCCTGGTCTTGCTTAAAGTCAGCTTGGTCAACTGAGAGTTCTAGAGACTTGCTTTTAGTAGCAAGTCCTTCAGTGTTATATGGGATTCTGTTTTATTTTGTGCTTTTCTCAGCAATGGGATGAATCCATTCCCTCTCCTGGGGGTGGCTTTGCTATTCATTAGGGGATGTAATGAGCATTAATTCAGTTCTTGAAGAAATTTCTGACTCTGCAATGTTTGCTTTAAAGAGACTTTCAAGAGTTTAGGGGTAGAGATAAAATCCAAACAGCATCTTGCTTAGGAGATAATAGAGAAGCACTTTTCTACTGGATCCAGAAAGGTGAGCCCAAAAGTGAGAAAAACCACAGGGATACAATTTCTCCTTGGGAAATTAGTGGACATGTGAGCAAAGATGTGTGTACTAGGAGGCTTAGCACATGCTGTGGAAATAAACAGAGATGGCTAAATAAATTATGACATGCACAACACATGGAAAACTCTGCAGTCATTAAAATTGCTTAGTTTGTGGCCCTCCCTGGTGGCGCAGCAGGTTAAAGCACAGCACTGAAAAGCTAAAGTCACTTCAGCATGAGTTCGATCCCCATCCTGGAGCTGACCCACATGGTGCAGCAGACCCCTCCTGGCCCACCTGCTGCTCCCCTTAGCAGTGTACTTCATCAGTCTGCCTGTTCTGCTCCCCACTCTGTCCTCTCACCCTCCACACCTCTGGCCTGTACCCCAGTTCTATATACATAAATAAATAAATCGTTAAAAAAAATTAAAAAAATTGCTGATATTGTTCTATAACTAATAACACTGAGAGTTGTTGATAATATAGTTAAATATAATAATAGAGGTTAGAAACAGCTGGCCTAGTCTTTCATTGGAAATATAGATGTATATTTTTATCAAGGATAAATGCTAGATGTCTACGTACCAACATTTTAGAATAGTTATTCCTAAGTGGAGAGATTTTTGAATATTGAGAAAATGGTATCCATAAGAGCTAAACAGTTTTTGTTAAAGATTTATTTATTTATGCATACAGAATTGGGGTACAGACCAAAGGTGCAGGAGTGGTGAGAGGATTCACCAGAGACAGAGTAGGGAGCAGAATAGGCAGATTGTAGAAGTACACTGCTGTGGGCAGCAGCAGGTAAGACAGGAGAGGTCTGCTGCGCCATGTGGGCCAGGATGTGACCTGACCACCAGGTGACCTGGTGGTGACCTGGTCACCTGGTTGCCAGAGATCGAGCTTGAGTTGAAACAGCTGCAGCTAGCTTAGTAGTGCTGTGTTTTAACCTGTTGCACAACCAGGGAGGGCCCTGTTTTGCAGTTTTTATACAATGAAATAATTGTATTGATTATTAAAATTGGATAGTAAAAAGAAAATGAATGAAGCTGAGGTATAAGAAGTGAAAGGTATGGGAGGAATTTAGGAAAAAGATAACTTGAGTTTAGGCTCTGCTGCCTACTTCTCTTTTTCTTTTTCCTTTTCCTAATTAATTTGTTCTTTTAAAATAAAAATAATAATAATAAAAAAAAAGGTGAGTAGGATCAGCCAACCATGCAATACCTACTGGAGATGATATTCATTCCTGGAGATATGCAGGTAAGAGAGGGTGAAGACAGATTTCTTTCTATATATATATTCACATCACCCATCAATTTTGTACAACATATGATTCCCCCATGAAATTCCCACTACCAATTCACCTGTGCACCATCATGATAGTCCCTTGTGCTCTCCCCACTCCTGTCCTGATTTTTATGAGAACAGATTTCAGGGGAATCCTAGACTCCTAGGCTTGATTATATTACGGAACAATAGTTGCTCCTCCATTTTCTTTTACCACAGTTTTCTATTGTAATATAAATCATGTTTCTTTTTGGCTACAGGACCACCTGGTCACATTTTTGAGCCTGCTTAGCAGCTAAGTTCTGGACAATAGTAATAAACAAATGGTCAATGGTCAAAGGACACTTTTAGGACATGTCCTTACTGAGACAGAGTGGCTTTCTTTCTCTCACTTCATTTTGCTGTGTGGAACACAAATAATGACCACTGGAACTTTAGCTGTCTTATCAAGTAACGAAGATGCAGGTTCTAACTAAATAAAGAAGTGAATAGTTTGGGGTGCAGAACTGCCAAACTAGTCCCGGGCTACTTAATTTCTAGAATTATGTCTGACAGCTAAATAAAATCTCATCTTGCTTAATGCCTCATTTTTTTGGATTTCTAAAAAGAAAGCAAAAGGAAAGGAAAGGAAGAAAGCCAAATGATGATATTAAGAACTTCTTCCTATGTGTTAGCCACTGTGCTAAGCATTCCACAATGTATTTTATTTAGTTTTCACAACTTGTGACTCAAAAAGTGGAGATGAGAGAGCTATCCAAGTTCATGATGTTACAAAGCAGATCTAGCTCCAAACCCAAACCTTTACCCATTAAGTCAGTGTGTAAGGTAAATGAAGATTGTTCAGGCTTTGTGCTGTTGGCCTCTGAGGCTATCACCTGAGGCCTTGGATGCAGGAGGTGCTTGGGAGCATGGGTTTGGGGTACCCATGTCTGATGGCAGCGCCTGGAATATGGTGTGGGCGTTCGTAAGTAGGCACACCTGAGCTGAGAGACTGAGCATGTGGGGTTAGAGGGTGGTGTAACCAGCATGGTGGGGTGAAGGGCCATGTGGCACACAGTGGTGAGATGGCTACAAGAGGAAGAGACCCTGAGATGACACCAGAGATGACACCTGCCAGCCTCCTGGCCCTCTAGACCCCTTGCCTGCACTGTGCCTTGTTGCATCATTTCTACATAAATGATGTAGAAAGATCACTAAAAGCCTGAAAAAACCATGAAGGGCTCCAGGATGCTCCTTTATCCACCTGCCTGAGTCAACAGAATCAGGCACTGCACAGTGTTTCTCAAAATGAAGCTTGTAGCCCACCTGTATCAGAAGCCCAGATGACATTAATATGCAGACTCCTGGGCTCCTAGCCCGACTGATTTGACCAGAATTTCTTGGTGTGAGGCTCAAGGAGCTACATATTTATCAAGCACTTGGCACACAAGTTTGATGACCCTGGTCTGAGTTGTATTTTCTTGTAGAAAAATGGAGTTTTGATATAAAGTTTACACATGACTAAGTTACTTTTATCCTTTTACTTTCTGCAAGACATACCAGTGCAAGTGGCTTACATATTTTAGTGACCACTAAGCAAGTATATTAAAAAAAAACACAAAATGCTTAAACCTCTTTGAAGATACAGAAACTTTGAAACCCAAGACTACTGATTTTATGATCATCTTTACAGTTTCAGCATCTCCCTTCAGTATAGGTAAGTGCTGTGGAAGCGTGTTGACATTCTATTTTTCATTATTTTTTAAAAAATGTTTATTTATTTATTTTCTTATATCTTGGTTAGTTTTTTTTTTAAAGATGTAGTTATTTATGCATACAGAACTGGGGTACAGGCCAGAGATGTGGAGGGTGAGAGGATTCACCAGAGACAGAGTGGGGAGCAGAACAAGCAGATTAATGAAGTAATCTGCTGAGGGGAGCAACAGGCGAGTCAGGAGAGGTCTGCTGCGCCATGTGGGTCAGCTCCAGGATGGGGATTGAATTCATACTGAAGTGGCTTAACTTCTTAGTGCTGTGCCTTAACTTGCTGCGCCACCAGGGAGGGCCCTTATGTTCTTTAATTTTTTTTTAAGATTTATTTATTTATTCATATAGAACTGGGGTTCAAGCCAGAGATGTGGAGGGCGAGAGGATTCATCTGAGACAGAGCGGGAAGCAGAACAGGCAGATCGACGAGGTACACTGCTGAGGGGAGCAGTGGGCGGGCCAGGAGAGGTCTG
Source organism: Condylura cristata (assembly GCF_000260355.1). NCBI lineage: Eukaryota > Metazoa > Chordata > Mammalia > Eulipotyphla > Talpidae > Condylura > Condylura cristata. Next base: position 34,528,825 of record NW_004567122.1, on the reverse strand, counting down.
CCTCGCTATGTGGGTCACCTCCGGGGCAGGAGGGGATCGAACTCATGCGTAAGTGGCTTAAGTTTCTTATTGCTGTGCTTTAACCAGCTGCGCCACCAGGGAGGGCCCCCTTATGTTCTATTTTTAATGAGACTGTTTTCATATTCTTTCTTTTCATTCTGGTCCATCTCTCTCCTGGTATTCTATATTTATACTTATAGGAAATATTGGCTTCCATGCTGGAGAAAGGGAGGGAAGGGACAGAAAGAGAAAAAGAGGAGAGAGAGAGAAATGAAGAGCGAGAGGGAGATGAATGAATCTGAAGAAGGTAAGGAATGTTTATTGTGGTTCTAGCAAGCCACAGAAATTTTACGTACATTATTGTATTGTATAACAACACTTTCCACATATTATCTTACTCATATGGTCTCAAAACCTTATGAAGTGTGTGGTATCACCCCATTTTACTGATGAGGAACCAGAAGTTCTGAGATGTTCAGTGGCATCCCTGCTATATCAGAGTCAGTGGGTGGCAGCCCTGAAAGAGAGTTAGGCTCAGTTGACCTGAAAGTTCTGGCTCTTCTCCCACACTCATTCTCCGTCCAGCTGAAGTCACCTAGTATATTATTTTCCATCATAAAACTCATTTTGGGCTCTGTTTTTCAATTAAAATATAAATAGTATATGCAATTTGCTTGCAGGCTGGCTATATTTGTACGACTTATTGAACCCCAGAGCCCTCACATAAAAGTTAAGCACCTGAAGAGATTCAGGTGGTTGAGACTCAAAGGTTCTTTTGAGGGAAAATGACTCCAAAGTCCACACCAGCTATCACCTGTTTCATCATCTGTCAGTAATAGCTTCTTTTATCAGCCATGATTGTTTCCTGTCTCTGCAGGTGGGGGCAGGAGGAGCATGGGGTTAAAGTGGGTGTGGAGGTCTTACATTCAGTGGTGTTTTTCAGAAAGTTAAATAATCCAAAAGAAGCCTGTATGTGCCTAAAAACTTTGTTATTGATACTTAAATGGCTCGAGACTTCTACGTCCTTATCATTTATGTATTATTTATCTTCTTCTTGTTGCTACACACACTCAAAAATGATTACATACTGAAATAAACACTGACTTAAATAAAATCATATAGGTTTCTTTTCTGACTGGGTTCTTAGAAATGTTATTCTGCTAATGTGATTTGTATTTGCATCTGGGCCACTTGGCAGGAATAGCAGAACATGCTTTGGGAATAATGATTAAGGTAAATGTGACCTTCTTGGTGATTTTACTCTACTGCTAAGACAAAGCATCAACTAGCTGTCCAAGATCCTAATTTCCTTTAGCTGCTTATCCAACTAAGCCACCTGCCTTCCTTCCTTATCATGACAATCCTTCTTGACCCTGTTGGGGGCCAGGGAGTCTATGTTATAAAGTGCTGATGGGCTCTTGTGTACTGATTTCTTTTTTTTCTGATGATGAGACACTTACCAGCATTCATCTATAAGATCAGATCTGGCTGGCTTTGGAAACTCTTAGACCATCTGCTGCTTGGGGGCTTGACATCAGAAAAAGACTCACTCTCCTGTGACACTCTAAGTGGAAACCCTAAATCTGGCCATTCAAATTGGAAGTCATATTTATGTGACACCCTATATGTGTTTCTTTGCTTCATAATGAATTTTACTTGTTCAAGGAGTCTTAGAATAGGTACTAGCATCAAGTACGAATGCTGGGTTGCATTCTGACTTTTACACCTTTAGCCAAATTATTAAACCCTCCTGATTCTTAGTTTGGATAATCCACAGACTGGGGTTAATACTAATATCAACCTGTATGTAAACTCAGCAAGTCTGTATTATCTAAACCTGACATAGCCCAAGCTTTTGATAAACACTTCCTGATCAGAAAAACAGTTTACCTGGTGTCTTGGGACATACCAGATATGTCACACTATGTCATAATATCATACTCAGAACATTCAGTGGAACCTTGACTTCTAGAAGGGCTGGATTCTAAAGTCAAGCACATGGGAGTTCAGTTATGCCTACTTGATTGAACCCCAATGAAAACATCAAGTCTTGGGTCATTGGTTGGCAATAATACTTCATGCATGTTGTCATGCATTGATTGCTGCTGGAAGAAAAGATTGCTCTGTACACAACTCCTATATGAGAGGACAATTGACAGCTTATTCCTGGTCTCTCTTGGACTCTGCTCTATATGCTTTTAAATCTTAATTTAATTATGTACTTTCATTGTAATAAACCATAACTGTGAATATAATAGTTTTGCTGGGTTCTGGGAGCCCTTCTAGTTAATCATTGTATCTGAGGGGTATTTAACCACAATACCTCATGGATTTATTGAAAGGATTACTGAGATCAATCACATAGAGTACTGAACAAATAAACAAGGATGCTTAGAGATTTTGCCCAGAGGAGAGCATAATAATGAGCTTGTTGTTAGGCCTTTTGGACTAACTCCAGCCCTACAAGTTATTCATTCTTTTAATAAAAATCTCTTTAAAGTCCAAATAGGCTACATATTGTCTAGTTAGGGAAGCAAAGATTAAACTTCTAAATTAATACATATGTAACTAAAAATTGAAGTAAGTGTAATGAAGGAAAAGGACGGGGAGGTGAGAGATACTGAGCGATGGAAGGGGAAGCAGTGTAAAGAAGATTATTATTGGCTATAAATACTGGTTTATTTTGTTTTCAGACTTTTGTCACGTCTGCCTTCTATTTCTTTTCCTTTAGTCTTTTGTCTTAGGCTTCTTTTCTTCTAGTCCTATGTAGAGAACTGGGCTATCACAGATTTCCATTTTTCTGCTTATCAAACCTCCCATTTTGAGTCATTCCTTCTTTCCTCCCTTAATCAAAGATCTATCAAACACCCAGAATATGCCAGCCTTCTTCCCCTTTCCCTACTGTCTACTTCTTGAGTTATCAGGGGTGCTAAATAGGGAGGATGCAAAGGAAGCAGGATTTTACCCCAGAGAAAGAACCACTCACAAGTGGCAGCCCCTCTTCAGGACCACCATTAGCATGTTTTCATTTTCCCTCCAAACTTGGAAGTGATATTGTTGCTTCATCATAAGAGGCAACCCTGCGCATGTTCATAGCCATATTCTTGGATAGCTTTGGGAATAGAATGGGTGGTAAGATTCATAAACATTCAATGGGTTGGCAATGGATTCTCCAGGGAAACAAAGCATATGATCTAAACCAAAGCATTGCTATCTCTTCCCTTAGGAAGCCTGGGACATCTGTGAAGAAGGACAGGAGGCATGTGGTAGTGTTAGGAGGAAGAACTATCTCACTTTTCCTAGGAGGAGATTCTGTACCCTTCCAGTTCCAGAGTAAGCTTTCCCAATAGGTGTGGCTCCTGGTGGATGTGTCTTTTTCCATAAGATTTGAGAAATTGAGCCAAATCTACCAAGCAGGGTGAGGAAAGATGAGGCAAATGATTCTTCCATCATTGCCATCTCTTCTGACTTGGGAAAAAAGCTCTGGTTACATATACATTGGCCTTCTCACCCACACTGCTTCTTATTTTTTTCACTTGTGTAGAAATTTCAGGAGCTGAAGGGGAATGGCTGATGACAACATGACATAGGTAGCCAGGAGCTGACTATAGGGCCATCTGACAATGGGGCATCAGGTAGAGGCTGGAGGCGGCCCTAGAGGTGGTACTCCACTTACAAATTTGTGTCTGGAACATGTCTGGGTCTCAATTTTCTCAATTACTGAGTCATGGGAAAACACACCTTTCTTTGCTGAATTGCATTATTCCTTCCAACTGTAAAGGTGGTAGGATATAAAGGTGGATGATGAATGCTCCAGAAGTATCTTTAAAATACTCAAAAAATAAGGGTGATGGGTACATGAAACCAAATCGACAAACTGCTGATGACTGCTGAAATTGGAGGTGTGAATAGAAGGTGGTTTATTGTACTAGTCTTTACCTTTATGGATGTGGTGAGATTCGGGCTCCATCAGCAGGACAGGCTGTTGTGGTGAGGATGAAATGACAGTATGCTCGTAAGCCCTTGGGGAAATGTCTTTGAAGAGGAATGCTAAGGTGGCCAAATTTATCTTCTATTGTCAAAAAATTACATCATGCTTTCAAATGTCTTAGTTGTTAATTGGTTTCTACCCCCTAAGATGTGAGTGTATGTATACGTGTGTGTGCCTATTTATACTTATTTGCATTTTAATTGAGTGTTACCAAAAGAAAAAGCCTCACACTACCTTAGTTGACAGCAGCAAGCCCTGGGAAGTTAGAATTCTTCCCTCTCAGTTTTTTGTCCTTGAATCCATAATTTTCACCACCAGACTTTCTGCAAATCTGTAGTTTGCCTCTTTCAACTGAATAAAAACTAGACATTCCTTTCATTTATACCAGATGGCACAGACATGACCTTGAGAGGAAGCACCCAGACAGCTTCGAGAGATGGGCCTCTCATTAGGAGTGACTGGCCGTATATCAGAGATATGCTAACAGATCCACATATCATCGGTTCCAATGGACATGGGGTTGTTTCTTTCAGTTAAAAGCCTGAATTTAAGGAAATCCTGTGAGAATCCATCAGAAAGAAAAATGTCTCCGACAATAATGTCCAGAAATATTCAAGCAGTTATTTCCAACCATTTTCCACCCTCATACAGAGTCAGTAGTCCTCCTAGCACTGGTGTGGTACATGTAGAACTTCCAGATCATATCCAAGTGGGGGCTAATATCTTTGGCATGACCTCAATGTCTTCTGCATCTTTGTTATTAGAAAGTCTTTCCTGTTTCCTTCAAGGCTGAATTGGGGATCCTTTTTGGAGGAGCCATTGACTCTGTACTTCCCTATTACAACACTCATTGCTCTGTATTGTAATTGCTGTTTTGCTTATCTGTCTACCTGCCACATTTTGAGTCTGTCTGCTATGAACTCCATAGCACCAGGGTCTATGACTCATTCATCTCTTTTAACCCTAACGCCTGGGAAACAATGCCATTTACTCATTCATTCAATAAAAATGTGCTGAAGCCTTCAATAGATAAGGTACAACCTCTGTATTCAGTACATGTTTGGTAGGTGAATAAACAAATGGATGAATAAATAAATGCCACTTAAACCTAATTCTGGCTTTGAATGTTGTCATTTTTGGTCCTGAGATAAAACTACAATATGCCCAACAAGATGTTTCTTCATGACTAGGGAGTGTCCAGGCAAGACAGAAATGATCTAGATGATCATTTCTTTTACTACATCTTGGATTATTAGCTTTGCTAAAATCTAGTTTGTATACAATTTTTTTTAAAGATTTATTTATTTATTCATACAGAACTGGGGTACAGGCCAGAGATGCGGAGGGTGAGAGGATTCACCAGAGACAGAGTGGGGTGCAGAACAGGCAGATCGACGAAGTACACTGCTGAAGGGAGCAGCGGGCGGGTCAGGAGAGGTCTGCCGCGCCATGTGGTCACCTCCGGGGCAGGCGGGGATCGAACTCATGCGGAAGTGGCTTAAGCTTCTTAGTGCTGTGCTTTAACCCGCTGCGCCACCAGGGAAGGCCCTGTATACAATTTTAAGGGACTGCCTCTTAGCTTCTGTTTTGACATTGTTTCCTAAGTTATCTTTTTAAAAAGGCTGCGTTATGTAAAATGCTGTTTGTTTGTGGTATGTCATACCCCAACTTTTCCAGTGGGACCTGACTTGGAGATTCCCAATGTTGAAGACCTTTTTCATTCCCTCATGTCCTCTTTTTCTTGGTTGTCATTGCTACTGCAGGCAGCCAGGAGGAAATGTTAAAAGATGCCAGTTGGCAGCTCCAGGAAAGGGAGCAAGGAGCAAATTTTTCTGTTTAGAATATTGAAAACCAATTTCATAGCAGGCTACATGAATCAAAGAAAGCAGCTCTGTGCAGCTATGGGTCTGAGAGGTTACACTCTCATTTTCATGATTTGGGTGTCACTGACACTCCTTGGGTATGTCTAGGGAGTGGTGGCATAAAGAAGTAGCCTTCCTCGTCCCTTCCCTATGGGCTGGCTTTGGGTGGACCTATTTCAGATAGCACAAAAGGTGACATATATATATTCTTGTTAGTGGGTATTTGTTGACAATTGCTGCCCAGGATTTCTCTCTATTACTTTTACCCTCACTTGTTGATACCCTCTATGACTTGTAGTGTTTGTTAATTTCCATAGTATAAATACTTCTGACATCCAGCCAAGCTGATGTCAGTGAACATGGATTGGGAAGACATAAGACAAGTACATGATGGATTTTAGTGAGCCAGCAGGAGCCAACAGCAGTACACAGCTTCTGACCTAATTCACACAGCGTATAAAAGATTGGTCCATGTAAGCACCACTGTCTTACTATAACTGGGGTTGTGGGATATGGTTTGTAAAGTACTTTTGCATCTGTTGTTAAAGTTCTAACCATAAAGTTGCATGGTAAAAGTTATGCCTATTTGGTAGAGGAAGAAACTGAGCTCAGAAAGATCCTTAGCCATCAGAACAGGGATTTACTCACTTCTTGCCGCTTCACTCTCAACTGGCCACTCACTCTCTCTCATGCTGCCTCATCTACTTTCACATTGTAAATTATTCCCATAATATTTTTTGCACTCCACCCTCTCTTGCCTACCTGCTACATGTCTTGTAGATCTTGCTAAAACATCTGTCCCTGGACATCCAAGACAAGATTAGGGAGATCCTCTATGTGCTTTTGTGGCAATCACTAGCATCCTCATGATGGTATTTGTCAAATGGGTGTTGAAGTGGCTTATTTATTGATGTTCTCTACCAGACTATAAACCTATGGGGTAGAAACTTTTATCAAGGTCACCACTGATCCCGGTGCCAAAGATAGTGTTTGGTCCAATAAGTATTTTTAGAATGAGTGAATCCGTAAATGATAGTTGCTTTTCTTACTATCTCCTACAGGACCCAAAGCATCAATTCCCTTATAAATTGGCTGTGGCTTGTTCAGGAACCTGGGAGGTTAGTGGTGGAATCCACAGTCAGTCCATATTTCTCTATATTTGGTTATGGCTGATCATCAGTTACCTTCCTGCTACACACTTCCCCTCTCCCCACTGGGCTAGGGACCTTGCAAAGTGTCAAGGAAGCAAGCTGCAAAACCAGTTTGGTGTGCTAAGAAATGTGCTCACTGCACATACACCAGGACAAAGATACAGGGAAGAAGGCTTCAGTCCAAAGCACCTGCAACTTATAAGAGGAAAGTTTAGGAATATTCTGGAGCCAGGTGTCCTCTTTAATAGCAAGGCTAAGCTTAAAGATTAGCACTGCTTCCCCAATTTCCCTCTGAAGAAGCAGAAAGGGTCAGGGCTGCTTGCAGCTACAGAGCTGCTGCCTTCTTAGAACCACAGAATCTTGTGCATACCAGAGGCTCATATCACAAACATCTAATCATTTTCTGTAAACAAAGGCAGCTGCTACTTTAAACAGGCAGGGTTAGATCTGGCACACATTAATTACTTCCTTCTATTAATTCAAACCTGCCACGCAATGCAATTTTAGGGTGGTTTGTTCTTGAGTATATGTGAGAAAGAATGATTGAACAATCAGAGGATCTTAATGTTCTTCTAGAAGCATTTTGTGCAATAGAATTTTCTGGAAATGAGCTACTCTGTGTTGTCTAAAACAATAACCAGCCCAATGCACTTACCAAGCACTAGCCACATGATTAAACAACTGAGTAACTGGATCTTACATTTTCTTTACTTTTTAATTTAATTTTAAGTAAAATGTGTCTAGCAGTTACTATACTGAACAGCATAATTCTAGGTCAATTATCAATTACAGAAATACAGGGGATTGATGAACACATTAAGAGATACTGCAGGGATGTGTTGAGAAAAGTTCAGACAATGGGAACTTTAAGACAAACCATGACCCAACTTCACTAACAAATACAGTGCAAGGAAATAAAAAAAAAGTACATGTGTGTGCATGTGTGTATTAGAAAACTACAGCGTAAAAAAATCAAATGCAATATGTGGGGTTTGGTGATCACTGTACAAACAAAACAAATATTGCAAAATTATGAACACTGGGAAAATCTGAAACTGACTGGATATTTGATGATATCAAGGGATATTTAGATGTGATTGTGCCATCAAGGGTATATTAAAAAATAGTTTTTATCTTGTAAGGTACCTATTCTATTGTTTACAGATGAAAGGATGACTTACAAACTTTGTTTCATGTTTACTTACTGAAGGGAGAAAGTGAGTGGAGTATAGATGAAATAAAACTGGTTTTATGTTGTTAACTGTGGAAGCCAAGTTTACAGTACATAGTAGTTTATTATTATTTCTTATTTATATATTTAGAAAACTTGATACTAAAAAGTTTTATATATTTAGAAAACTTGATGCTAAAGAGTTTTAAAAGTTTTTATTTTTTTGACCCAAGAACCCTAGTGTTTGGAATTTCTCCTACAGGCATATACATGAATCAATGTAAAAGATTGTAGAATGTAACATCATTTTTCTAATTTAGAAAATTTAAAGAGAATGAGATGGGCTGATCTGAAGCAATGGTATGGAAAGATGGCTGTGATATATTCTAGGTTAAAAAGAAAATCAAATTGAAAAATAATATGTGTACTACGATCCAATTAAAAAACTACATATGTGGGCCCTCCCTGGTGGTGTAGCGGGTTAAAGCACAGTGCTGAGAAGCTAAAGCCATTTCAGCACGAGTTCGAACCCCACCCGCCCTGGAGGTGATTCTCATGGTGAGGCAGACCTTTCCTGACCCGCCCGCTGCTCCCCTCAGTAGTGTACTTCGTCGTTCTGCTCCCCACTCTGTCTCTGGTTAATCCTCTCACCACCCCTGCACCTCTGGCCTGTACCCCAGTCCTGCATGCATAAATAAATAAATCTTTTAAAAAAACTACATATGTCTGTATGTGTATTTATGTATGTATATGTGTATGTATAAGTATATGTACATGTATATATAATTACAGATAAAGCTTGGAAAAAAACATACACAAAATTTGAAGGGGAGATGCTTACAACTCCACTAAAACAAATCTGAGTTGCTGTGTTATTTGTGGCCATTGATTAGTTATGGAACTTAGTCATCTGTTTTGTGAATAATCAACTGTTCTCCCATCAGGGAACCTGGCAGCTATAGTGTGTTCTTGCCAAACTTGTTTTGTTAAAACTCTAGCCCCTAGAATGATGGTATTAAGAAGTGAAGCCCTAGGGAGGCCCTTAGGTTATGATAGTGAGGACTTCATGAATGGGATTAGTATTTTTAAAATAGGAGGTCCCTAGCCTTTCCACCTGGGAGGAGAGATTCAGAAGACCTCTTTATGGTTATCAGCTATGACCATAAACAGTGCTCTCACCAGTAAGTGAACATGCTAGTCCCTTCACCTTGGACTTCTTGGCCTCCAGAATTGTGAAGAAATGCATTCTGTTGTTTATAAGGCACTTATTCTGCAGTGTTATGTTATAGAAGCCTGAAAAGACAAAGTTAATGGCTCTTCCTCCCTGAAGAAAACAGATGAACTGAGAAACGTCATTCAGCATGAATTGTTAATCCCTGAATCCAAAGTAGAAGAGCATTTAGGAAGCTCACTTGTGTCATGATTATAGTTACAAGTTACTAAGTGACACTCTGGGCTGAGCATTGTGCTAAGGGAGGGGTCTCTGCACTTGTATCTTACTGCCAGGCAGTGGAGTCAGACTCAGGTTTTCCCACTTGCTAGTTGTGTGAACTTCGACTAGCTACTTCTGTTCAATTCCCTCAAGAGTGTAAGAATCCAATGAGGTGATACACACCTAAACTCCTAGCACATGTAAGTGTTCTATAAAGGTCCGTCCACATTATTTACTCACTTTGACATTCCAACAACTATACATCCATGTGATGATGAAGAAATTGAGTCTATAAAGACAGTGGTGTTCTGGACCCAGCTTACATGAGTTTAACAGAGGTAATGGTTAATTTTTCATGATTTTTTTTTTTTTTGAGTTCACTTACTTGGTAGTTTGACATGAACTGTGATAGGAGTATTTACACTATGGAAACTGACAAATGCTACATTTTGCCAGAACTGTGTTTTATACTATCGTTTTGACCCTGTAAGTAACCTTTCAGTGTGAGCAGTAAGTAACTAGTTAAGTAATAGCTCCATGGTTGGTGAGTGGCATGGCTGGGATTTGAACCCTGCTGGGATTAATGCCAAAGGTCTTAATGTTGAATTTGTCTTGTTTGAAGAATTATCACTTTGAAAGTGAGAACTTGCATCTCCTGGGAAAAGCTATTAGGAAAATCATGTCCCAATAGGAGGAGTTCTCAAATTTTGGTTCCACCAGTGGAATCCAATAATTTACATTTCTAGAAATGTTTCTTTCTTTTTTTTTTTTTTAAGATTTATTTATTTATTCATACAGAACTGGGATACAGGCCAGAGATGCAGAGGGTGAGAGGATTCACCAGAGACAGAGTGGGGAACAGAACAGGCAGATTGACAAAGTACACTGCTGAGAGGAGCAGTGGGCGGGTCAGGAGAGGTCTGCCGCGCCATGTGGTCACCTCTGGGGCAGGTGGGGATCGAACTCATGCGGAAGTGGCCCAAGCTTCTCAGTGCTGCGCTTTAACCCGCTGCGCCACCTGGGAGGGCCTAGAAATGTTTCTAAGTGCTCTTGGGACTGCACTTCGGGAACAACTATTCTAGTATAGAATCTGAAGCTCTGGACTCCATCTTGCTGTAATATTACTAGGTCTTTGGCTTTAACAGTGCTATTCTGATCTAAATATGGCGGACTTGTATAGTAATTCTAGGCCTTCAGTTTTCTACAAGAGACCATTCTGGTAAGGTATTTGTGCTCCCAGAAGTTGAACACAGGAAAACAAGAACCAAATCTTGGTGCCTCTCTCCCCAGTTGGCTTACATTTGACTTTGGCCCACATCCCAGGAGCCTGGGCCTCTCCCCACAGACAGCGGGAGGCAAATGAAAAAAGAAACATTTCAAAGTCTATCTTTAAAGCCTGGCAGAAATCTGCCCTATAATTACACAAAGTGAACTAGTTACAACTTCTCTCATATTGATGTTGGATTATTAAAAGGTTGCTCACACAGTCCTGAGGAATTCAGCTAATGAATTTAGAGATTTTTTTTCCTCCTAACCACCTCTGTTTCCTGTATTTTGGAAACAATGATAGAATATGATAGAAAATAAACCAGGAAGGAAAATGAGGTAAATCCTGAATTAATGTTTTTGACTAGAACATGTTTATTGAAATCATTACTACTTTTAGACACACAACTTTCCCCATCCAGTTTTCCTATTTACGTATCTTTTTTTTTCTTTTTTTGCAAGTCCTTAGAAGGGGTTGAAATCAGGAGCCTGGAAGGATATTTATAAATATTCATCTGTGGACATCATTCTCATCTGTGGACATCACTTCAAAGGAATGTAGAGGGTCCAGAATAGAGACTTGGTTAACCCAAGTTTGTAAAGATTTTATTTTTTCTTCCTGCAATAGTGTTCTATGGGTACCCCCAGTCAGTGATTTATAAAATGGTATAGAGAAGGAAATAGACTATGCTGATGGTTCTGGGTGGGTCACTTTTATGATCCTGGGCTATACAACATGTGCTCTTGGCTTAAAATACACCATAGGCTTATATCATTATGACTTGCTTTAATTTAGGACATCAGGGATTATGACTCCAGGAATATGAATTTATACAAACACTGGAATCCATATTTATGAGAGTAGGAACTAAATCCTATTAATATTTGTAACTCCTCAACACATAATCAGAGTTCAATAAGCTCAACAATTGTTTAAGAATGTCAGAATGTTATTGTGGAAAGAATAAGTTTTTAATTATGTGAAAAAAATAAAAAGAATGGAATATAATGCTCTAGACTTCAGATTATACCACCAATCAATAGTAGCCAAAACTACATAGTATTGGAATAAAAATAAACAAACAGGTCATTAGAAGAGAACTGAAAACCTTGTAATAAAACCACACTTACATGGACTTTGAGACAAGGGAGCTAAAAACATACAATGATGTAGGGGAAATTGGATAACCATATGCAAAATGATGAAACCAAACCACTATCTCACCTCGTACACAAAAATTAATTTAAATGGATCAAAGACTTGGATGTAAGATCAGAAACAATAAAACACATAGAAGAAAACACAGGCAAAACACTCTGTGACTTCAGGGGTGTCTTTGGGACTGGACTCCAATGGAACAGGAAACAAAAACAAAAAAACAAAGCAAAACAAATAAACAAACAGGACTACATTAAAGTCCTTCTATAGAGTGAAAAAACTACAACTGCCACTAAAGCAAAAAGACACTCGACTGAACGGGAGAAGATATTTTCACATCATATACCCAACAAGGGGTTAATATCCAAGATCTACAAATAATTCATACAACTCAACAAAAAGAAAAAAAAAACCCAATTACAAAATAGGCAGAATAACCAAGTAGACACTTTTTCAAAGATGACCAACAGGCACATGAAAAAAATACTCATCATCAGGGAAATACAAATCAGAACTACAATTATATACCATCTCACACCTGTGAAAATGGTAATATCAAAATGACCATCAACAACAAGTGTTTGTGAGGATATGGAGAAAAAGGACTGCTTGTTCACTGTCAGTGGGGATGTAGATTGGTCCTGTTCCTGTGACAGATAGGAGGTCTTTCAAAATAATAAATAGGTCTACCATATGAGCTAGCAATTCTACCCCTAGTTATCTGTCCAAAGAATATTAAGTCAAAGGGATGCATGCATTTGTGTGTTCATTGTAGCACTCTTTACAAAAGCCAAATTATGGAAACAATCTAAATGCCCAATGACAAGAGAGTAGATTAAGAAGATGTGGTATATATACTCCATGGACTACTACTCAGCTATTAAAAAAGATGAAATTCTGCCATTTGTGACAAAATGGTGGAAAGTGGAGGGATTATATTAAATAAGTCAGAAGAAGAAAGGCAAATACTTAATAATTTTACTCAAATGTGGAATATAAAAGGAACAGACAAAACCAAGACAACAAACTCTTGAAATATGACAGCGAAACTGAGGTGACCAGAAATGGGGACTGTGGGGGTGGATGCAAAGTGGGGAGGGGTTCTAATGGACGATGATGAAAGATCATTGTGTGTAGCAGGGATAGGCCTAAGGAAAAGAGCTCTGGGATAATAGTCAGAAGACCTAGGCTCTGACTCCAACTCAGCCATGAAAGGTCCAGAGCCCCTCACTCAGCCTCAGTTTCCTCATCTGATGTGTAATGAGGGTATGTGTTGGCCTAGGGCATGTGCTGGTATTATGACATGAATGAATTTCACTGTGACAAGTTCTTCCTTTATCTTGTATGTTTACAGATAAATAGGGAGCCTAGACCAGACTTGGAAAAGCAGTGTGCAGGTAAGCGTGGCTTAAAGCATCTTTCTGTTCTAACATACTTTATTGTAAAGCACTGATTGAGTTGGTAAGACTTGTCCATGATCAAGTGGGTCAGCTCTAGATGATTTCAAATGACCTTTAGCTTAGAGAACCATGGAGAGAGCTGCTAGACAGCCTGATGGCTTAGGAATGTGAGATTTCAGTTTATTAGGCTTGCTTGGACTAACTGGGTAAACAGTGGCTAAATCACTTCTGGTAAATTTGGTCTCAGATCCTATCCAGCTCAGCTATTCTGCCAGCCATGACTAATATCTTCCATTTTTCATTGACTTTTTCAGTGAGAGAAAGACTGTTCAAATTCCCTATCAGGCACATGAGTGAGACATTTGGGGAGTGAATCTACTGCAAGGTAGTTTCTAAGCAGTGAACCTCGAGGCAGGTGCATGTCAGAAAATTCTTTCTTGTTTTCTTAATTTCATTAGTCTGTAAAATAAATGAAAAAAGGCACCTCTTACTGCATGTTTGCTATAGGTAAGGAATAGGACTAACTTGCACTGAGATGCAGTATCTCATTCAGTCTTCACAACCTGGCTAAGAGGCAGGCATGACTGTAGGTGAAGAAGTGGATGCTCAGTGAAGAGTCACCTGTTTCAGGTCATACAGCTGCAAAGTGGTGGAGTCTGAAGGGAAAGCCTTTGCTTGGCTCTATTCTATATTGGTTAATGATCTCCCCCTCTCTCGATAGCATTATGTGAATTACAGCTCTATTTGCTTAATAGCATAGATAAATAAATGTTCTATCAATTTTAAAATATGCCTGTGCAGAGGAAGATTCTTTATGGCTATGTCTGGCTTGTCACAATCTTAATCAAGATGCCCAGTTATGTATTTGTATATTCTCTTCATTGCAATTTTTAAACTCTTCAAAAAAGCATGACCACTCATTCCCTGTTGAATGCCTGTTGAATGCCTACTGTAAGTAACATTTTCCAGTGAATTAATACTATGTCTGAATGCTGTATTTCATCTATGTTTCACAATAATCTAAGGGTTAGTTCCTCTTTTTAGCTTCATCTTTAAGGACTTGAGGCTCAGAGTAGGGATTTGCCTGTGACACCGCAGCTTGCAAATGTCAAGGCTATGAGAACACAATGTTCTCTGTTTCCTCTGACTCTGCTGAGGATCCAGTGCCCCCCGGATGAGGTTTGAACTCCATTTAAAGGTACTGCTTGATTAGTCTCTGGCAGGGTTGACTGTGAACTACAGGGCCAATGGTTTCTCATATCACTCTCTCTGGGCAGGTGGGTACCAGCTGCGGGATTTGCAGAGTGAAATAACAGGCAGTTGGGGTAGGGACTGGGACTCCAGACCTGCCTGCTGTGAACTGACACAAGTGGGATCCAGTTTCTCCTGCACTGTGTGTCTTGTGTCTGCAAGAGGAGGCTCCTGCGGTGGTGTCTGCAGTGGTCCCTTTAAGTGATTAAAAGGGGAGTGGGAGAAGGGGTGCCATGCTTTGCTATCCTTTCCAGAGTCAAGTGTTGTAAAATGCAGCTTCTGAGGACTGAAGCTGAGAAGTGATTTTGGCGGCATCTCCTTAAAGTGGTGACTGGGAAACTGAGCTCCAGTGTCAGCTGGGAAGTTCTGAGCACCCAGGAATAGAACAGGACATTACAAATGATCCATGAAAAACAAGCCCAGGCCTGGCCCGGAAGCCGGGGCCCCAAAGTGATGCTGCAGAAATCTGGTAGAATACGGGTGAAGGACGCTGCCTGTGTGAGTCGGGGGTCTCCAAGGTGGTAGGCACAGCTTGGCTGTGGATCTAGGAATCTGGAAAACTCAGGTGGACTAGAAAAGGGTTCAGAAGCATCAGAATCTGTAGTCCCACTGGCTTCAGTTCAAAATGATGTTTTTTTAATTGGCTGCTTCCTGCTGAAACCAATCCAGTATATTGTAGACCTACAGGTTTCTTCATTTTCAACTCTCCTTGGAACAATTTGTATTTGGAAACTCTGTTGTGTCTATTTTCTCCATCCTTTCCTTTTTTTTCCTGCTCTTCTCTCCTTTCCTCCTGTTAAAATACAGCATACTATTTTATCCTGACATAAAAATAATGCAGTTTCCTGAAGTCTTTGTCCAAGGATAGTTGACCAGTGGAATCTAAGAATGAGTATGAATTCTGGTTTTACTTTCAATTCTACGTGAACTTGAGAAAATACTCAAGAAAGAGAAGTTGAAACCTAGTTTTCTCATTTGTACAATGGCACAGTAGTAATACCTACCATACAGTATATGGAGGGAGATGAAATGAGTAAATGTTTGTAAGATAATTGGCACAGAACCTTCCATGCAACACATGGTTAATGAATGTTACAGATACATGGTTACTTTCTCCTCCTCTGTCACTTTTCTTTTCTTGCTCTTTTCCTTCCCTTCTTTACCATCTGTGCAACCAGTCTCTAATGTGTATGCCTTTTATGAAGTCCCCTCCTCTGACGGTAGGTAGGAGCTATGTCTTGTTTCTTACCAACAGAGTATGGCAAAGGTGATGACACAACCACGACTCTTCACATTATATAAGATACGTGTTCTCTCCCAACCTGGCAGCAGTAGGTGGCCACGTTAGGGAGGCCATATGGCAAGGCCATGACTAAGGGAGACCAGCAGTCAGCAGCCAGCAAGAAGCCTGACCCTCGGTCAGTGAAGGAAGTGAATTCTCACAAGGACTTCAGTGAACCTGGCAGTGGATCCTTCTTCAGTTCTGCCCCTAGATGAGAACTCACCCCTGGAAGACCCTTTCACTGCAGAGGACCCACCTGATTATGCCTGGAGCCCTGACCCACAAGAACCATGAGATCATAAGTGTGTGCTGTTTAATGCCTTTAAGTTTATGAGGTTTTGTGACATAACATACAAATATACCTTTTCCAATTCTTCCTCTATTGCGCTCATGACTTTTATAATTGCCACACGAATGTTTAAGTAGAAAATGCAGTAGCACCACGTCTACATAACTTTGAAGGTGACTGTTTTGCCTTAAGGCTAAAAGCAAAACTAACAAAGGAAAGACAATAAAGTTGAGCTCAAGGATCCGTGGAGAAAGACCTTGGGTAGTTGCAACTATTTTTACAGCAGAATAAAAGTGTCACCTCTTTCCTCCTGGATGGAAAGGTATTACTACTGTACCATTGTGCAAATGAGAAAACTAGGTTTCAACATCTCTTTCTTGAGTAAGTTTTTCAAGTTCACATAGAATTAAAAGTAAAACCAGAATTCATACTCATTCTTAGATTCCACAGGTCACCTATCCTTGGACAAAGACTTCAGGAAACTGCATTATTTTTATGTCAGGATATTTTTGCAAGTTCTCATCCTTTTTTAAAAGGGTGATTTTATTTTTAGACACCTTAACAACTATTACATACATAATTAAAAGTTTGGGGAAAGAGCCACAAAAGCCTTATTTGGGGGGAGAAGCTCAATGTTGTCAGGTCCATTGTCTCTCTTGGGTGGTGCGGAAAATGATGCTGAACATGCCCAGCTTCTAAGTGGTCACATGACCTTTCTGCTCAGAACTCTTCAGCAGCCTCACCACTGCCTTTGCACAGCCTGCTCATCAGCTGTGGCAGGTAAGGAATGTTTCCCAGCCTAACGACTCAGTGTGTAGATGGAAATGTGGCTTCTTCCAGCATTTTCAAGTTCAGGCCGAGCCAAGCAGGTAACATTCATAGGTTGTTTAGGGCTGGATTTCTAACTTCTACTTTTTTTTTTTTAATTGAGCTTCCATTGATTTACAACATTGTATAGGATGGATTTCCTACTTCTTTCAGCAAGAGAAGGTGGTGCCCTGGTGGAAGGAGAAGCAGCCCACTACAAAGGAGACAGGTCAGAGACTAGATTTGGAAGGAAGGTCTCAGAACGAGGTTCTCATCGATATTCCTTATGACTCAACTAATGACTCAAGTTTCACAAAGAAATTGCTCCCCCCTTCTTTTCAACTGCTCTGAGAATAAAGTATTCTTTATGGTAGCCTCTGGCCACAGGACTATGTGGCACTAACGATGTGGCAAAATGAATTGTGGTGTACTTTAAATGAAAAGTACACACTGAATTTCAAAGCCTTAGTATGGGAAAAAAAGTTAAATAGCTCATTAATAAATTTTTTTTAAAGATTTATTTATTTGTGCATACAGAACTGGGGTACAGGCCAGAGGCTCAGGGGCGGTGAGAGGCTTCACCAGAGACAGAGTGGGGAGCAGAACAGGCAGATCGAGGAAGTACACTGCTGAGGGGAGCAGCGGGCGGGTCAGGAGAGGTCTGCCACGCCATGTGGTCTCCTCCGGGGCAGGCGGGAATCGAACTCATGCGGAAGTGGCTTTAGATTCTCAGTGTTGTGCTTTAACCCGCTGCGCCACCAGGGAGGGCCTCATTAATAAATTTTTAATGTTGAGTACATGTTGATAATATATTGGATTAAATAAAGTATTATTAATTTCATCTTTTAAAAAAAGTGATTACATTTATATAGCAATTACAGAATAATAGTCTAGATTTTTTTCTATGCATACCTAGGCCCACATACATACACAAACACCATCAAACAATCAAACACATTTGTTAAACACCATTTTTAGCAAAGATCTTATAGAGTCATGTAGATTTTTAGTGCAACTTGGTTTTGCTTAGATGTGCTTTTTAGAAAGTAAAGTACTAATTTTTATTAGTATATTTAGAGCTGACTCATTTTTTTTTATTAAAAAGTTTATTTTTACATCATTTTGCACATTTTTTTTCATCTCAATTGTAATCCCCACGGGTTTCCCATTAGAGCTGACTCATTTTTAAAAAATGACTATAATATTCTGTTGTATAGATACAACATTGTTAGTTTAAGTCCTTACTGATGGGGTTTGGGTTTTCCAGGGTTTTTCTTTTATAAACAATGAAGCATATACATATGCATACATACATACATACATACATACATAATCTCAGAGATGAGATTATTAAAAAAATTAGTAAATTTAAATATTTTAAAACTTTGATAGATTAAACCAAATTTTAACATTTTATGGGGGTATGGACCCTTTTCAGGATCAGATGAAGACTATGGGAAAATGCACTCAGGCAAACAGCTATAAAGTTTCTTGAAGAATGTCAGGGATTTAAGGGATTTAACCCCTGAAATCAAGACTAAGAAATCTATTTCTTGGGAAATAATTCACCATAATTTCAGCTTCTAAGTGTCTTGATTATTGACTAGAAAAAAAAAAGAGCATCCACAGACTGGTTTGCAGACACCCCCCAGGCAGTAGTCTAGATGTTGCACCCTGGCTTAGATAGTGGGCCTGGGTTCAAGTCCCTTCTCTGCCACTTATAATCTCTATAACCACAGGAGTATCCCTTAAATTCTCTGAGCCTCAGTCTTTTTCATGTAGTAGAGAGCTATGTCTTCTTGATTGGGAATTATACATGGCAGATCCCAAGTAAACATTATTTCCTATTTGGCATTTCTGCATAATGACTTTATTGAAAGGCATCTCTGCTACACTGAGCTTTTACACTGTTTTCAGTGATCAGTCCCTGGTCAGTGGCTGACTCTGCCTGGATCTACAAATGTCCAAATTATTATATATAAACTGTTAACTAAGAGTTTTCTTAATCATTGGGTATACTTTCTCTACACAAAGCTATTACTTTGAAGTACTTGCCTAAACAGGAACATTGAATACTATTTCAACTCATACTAAGACTTCTGTTATAATATCATTGCTCCAGTTTGGTATACTTTCATTTGAGGTACCAAAGCAAAAGAGTGCTATTCCGTCAAAGGGTCTATATTCATGAGTAACCATGTTGTCATATTTCCATTTCCATCCATAAAAATCTGGATTATTCTGTGTACCAGAATTATATTTCATTTCTCTCCTTTAGTCACTCCAGCATTTGTTATGATGCAGAATATAGAGGAGCATGACAAAGAGAGAATGTGGTTCTAGTTTCTGTGAAATAGGACCCCCAACCAGAGGATGCTCAATAGAGAAAAGACCTTTTGCTTAAATGATTCCCATTGGTCTAAAAACAAACAATAGTTAGCTAAAATTTATTGAGCATCTACCATGCTTATAACAAGTATTACTATAAATTTATTACATACATTTCTTCCTTTATTCTCACAACTCCATGATATGGGTTCCACTTTACAGCTAAGGGAATTTATTTGTGTATAGAAGAACTGGAGTATAGGCCATTGTTACAGGGGAGTATGAGAGGATTCACCAGAGACAGAGTGGGGAGCAGAACAGGTAGATTTACTGAAATACGGTACTGAGTAGAGTGGCAGGTAAGACAGGAGAGGTCTGCTATGCCATGTGGGTCACCTTCCTGGCTGGGTATCGAACTCAGGCCATAGTGGTGATACTGCTGAGACTTATTGCTCCACACCAGGGAGGCCCCATTTAAGGGAATTTTGTCTTCAAAACATATCTTAAGTATGTCAATTGTCTATCTCCACTGCTACCATCATCTCTTTTTTGCCACACTCTTCTAATTGGTTTTCTTCTCCTATGCTTTCATTCAGTTCTTCACACCAGTACAGGCATGGTGACCCTTAGAAAATGTAAATTTTCTACTGCTCCCCTTTAAAACTTTTTCAGTGACTTCTGATTGTTCTTAAAATCTCATTGGGTGGCCCTCCCTGGTGGTGCAATGGGTTGGAATTACAGCATTGCAAAGGCCATAGCAGCTTCAGTGCAAGGTCTATCCCCAGCCCCAGAGGTGACCCACATGGCGCAGCAAACCTCTCCTGACCCACAGGCTCTCCTCTCAGCAGTGTACTTTGTCAATTGGCCTGTTCTGTTCCCCACTCTAACTCTGGTGAATACTCTTACCACCCCTGTACCTCTGGCCTGTACCCCAGTTCTGTGTGCATAAATAGATAAATCTTTTAAAAAAATGTCTTTGGGTGCCTGCCTGTGTCTCCCTCACTGTGACTCTACACCCCTTGTTTACAAAACCTAAGGTCTTGTCCTTAACAGTTAATTCTCCCCTCCACAGGGCCTTTCCACAACCTACTCCTATTGTTCCAACTCTTGTCCAACTCTTTAGTTGGCTCATCTCAGTTTACCCTTCAGTCCCTCAGGACAACCTGTTTTTCAACCATGATTCTCATTAAAATTAATTTACCCTTCTCAAATATTGTCCAAAATGTTCCTCCCAAGAACAGGCCAAAACTTTCAGGTTTTTTTTCTTTACTAACCACTTCTTAAAATTATATATTTATTTGTGTTTTACTATTTCACATCTCTCTGACAAGTCTACCTACTTCATGAGAGTGGCAAATACCTCTACATTTGTCTCCACTGTATCACCCTCATGACCTAGTTGTCTGGTGTGTGGTGGCTGAAAAACAAATGTTTGCTGAAAGGATGAATGACAGGTAGTGTAACTGATGTAAATGCCAATTCATTTAGTTATTTTCAAATTTGAAAACTCACAATATCCAGTCTAGTGCTTTCTATGCCAAAGGCAATGTTGATTTAAAAGAATATAATTGAACTTCAATTTTCTTTTCCACCTTAGTTTGACAAAAGATTGCCATTGCCTTGGTCCACTACTGATGGCTCCAGATAGCAAATGATGACTCCTCAGGACAGTTTGAGATAATGTGTGGCACAGCATGTCAATGAGCCAGCTGACTCTGAGGCTGATACAGTCCTAGATAAAAAATGGCACGCTTCCTTACCTAGAGAGTCAGGCATAGGCAAGGGTAAACACTGCTGACAAGACAGGGCAGTGCCATTTCTTTCTTTTTTTTTTTTTTAAAGATTTATTTATTTGTGCATACAGAACTGGGGTACAGGCCAGAGACTCAGGGGTGGCGAAAGACTTCACCAGAGACAGAGTGGGGAGCAGAACAGACAGATTGACGAAGTACACTGCTGAGGGGAGTAGCGGGTGGGTCAGGAGAGGTCTGCCGCGCCATGTGGTCACCTCCAGGACAGGCGGGAATCGAACTCATGCGGAAGCGGCTTTAGATCCTCAGTGCTGTGCTTTAACCCACTGCGCCACCAGGGAGGGCCCGGCAGTGCCATTTCTAATTGGGAAACTGAAAAACTGCAATTCACTGAGGTAGGGGTCTTTCAATTTTGAGCAGTCTAATCAAAACAACAAAAGCCTTAAAGATGAGTTTGCCACTTCATTTAATTATTCTCAGTACCTACAAGAAAATGTCTTTCTACTGAAGCACTTTTTCATGAGAACCAAGCAGAGCCTTGAGGTGGAACACTTAAAGATCTCCAGTCAAAATTGACAAGGGCAAGTCTCTGCATCTGCTCATCTCTCATTTCTGCTATAAGCAGAATTTAACTAGAACTGCAGTTTTGGGACTTTCTGGTGATGAGAAGAAGCAACAATAAAAACCCAAAACAATTAAGGGGAACTCCAAGGAATCAAACTGCTGCGGGGGAAGGGGTAGAATTGCAGGTCACCTGATAGCATTTATACTGCAGTATAAGTGATGGTAGGAGGGGGCCTGGTGTTTAATCAGTTGGACCAGACAGTCATTTTTCATTCTATTTAAAAAATTCTGTTGTGAAATAGTTTAAATGACTGTTTCATTTATTTTCAGTGAGGTGATGATACCATCCAGTGTAACATTTTTGGTGGTTCACTGACCTTTATCCCTTCATTCTCTAAAAATCTTATTGAGACAAGGGGAAGGTTTATGTCTGTTTACAGCTAACTGTATGAAACCATTTATTGAAAAAGAAATCATGTATTCACCTAGTTGGTATTCAGTATTTAATTTGCACAAGCTATGAAGAAAGGAATACAGGGACGATGTCATTGCCCTCAAGGAAGAGACAAAAAATATACATCAATAGAAGATATCAGTAGGAGTGTATTGGGGGAAGTATAAGTCCAGAAGGGGCTCGGTTTCTTCCTCTCACTCCTTACTTTTCTGGTGGGGGCCATACGACAAAACCATGCATATATAAAATCTATGGAGCAAAGACAAGGTATATGTCATGTGAGTATTGCCATATACACTGAAGAGGGACACAGACTCTCCCTCTATTTTCTAAAGAAATGCCATTTGGGCAGCACCTTTAAAAGAAGATGTAGGACTTTTCAGTAGACTTGATTGTCAGCCTTTTGAAGAGATTGGATGAAAAGCCAGCAGGTTCAAAGAAATAAAGTACTGAACAGTACTTTAAATTTAGTTTTCTTGTTGCTTATAACTCCTATGCATGTAGTCGTCAATTCTAAAAATATATCCGGGTTTTAAATGCATACTGATCGAGATATTTTTTGGCATAAGCATTCTTTTGTGATGCACTGCTCCTTTAACCCCTAGGAATTATGCTCAGGCTCTATTGTGCAGGTGGGCTGACCCTGTCCTGCCAGAAGGAGCAACGTGACCTGTGCTGAACACCTAGCATTTTCCTTCTATCTCAACCACAGTGATAGTTCAAGGATTCATGCAAGCATCTCCTGGGCTAAACTGTTGTGGACGATGCCCTTAATTTCTCTAAGATTAAGAGCTTTAAAACTGATGTAGGCTTTGGCTGCAGTATCTTTTCCTGGAAAGAACTTTCCTGAGAATGAAGAACAGTGGTGGGCAGAGAAGAAGACAGAGAGACACAGAATTCAGATGACTGTAAAGCTCATAGATCCTCATGCTAAAAGCCACCTATCACATCTCTAGGAATCTACCACGGTCTGGTCAAACTCTCTCTCTCTCTCTCTCTCTCTCTCTCCTTAGATTACTTTGACAAGGACTTTTGCAAAGTACCACTAACAAGATCCTCATAGATAGAGTTGATAAACTGTATTGACATACGGAAAATTTTCTTGGATAAATTGGTTTAATCAATATTAGTAACACTTGACACTTCAGATTAATATCTGGCTTGGTCAACTTCTCTATCTTTGAGATTTGACAACTTCCATCAGTAAGGTCAGTTAAAATGATAAAAGAATCTCCATGAAGAATCTTATAGTACATGTGCAGATGCTTGGCCAGGCTTCTGTTTTTT
>NW_004567122.1:34502841-34504098 GCF_000260355.1 Condylura cristata | reverse complement strand
CTCTCCAAAAAAAAAAAAAAAAAAAAAAGACATTCAAATGGCCAACAGGCACATGGAAAAAATGTTCACAATCATTTATTATTAAAGAAATGCAAATCAAAACCACATGAGATAACACCTCGCACCTTTGAGAATGGCCCATGTCCAAAAGACCAGAAACAAGTGCTGGGGAGAAAGCAGCGGAAGGGAGCCCCCCACACCACAGCTGGGAACGAGGGTGGGTCCATGCATGGAATGCGTATGGAATGCAGTACAGACGTGTCTCAGGACATTAAACATGGATCTGCCATCCGAACCAGCAATTCCACTCCTAGACAAACATCCGCACAATTTCAAAACACTTTTTTAAAGGGAACTTGTACTCTCATGTTTATTGCAGCATGATTTTCTATAGCTGAACTATGGAAACAACCTATGTGCCCCAGAACAGATGAGTGGCTCAAGAAGATGTGGTATGTTTACACAATGGAATACTACTCAACAGGCAAAAAAGCTAACCTCATGCTATTTGAGGCAACATGGATGGAGCTGGAGGGATAATGCTAAGTAAGTTAAATTAAAAGGAGAAAGATAAATTCAGTGACAACTAATATGTAGAATATAAAGTAACCAAATTTCTAGTCAGATAAAGACAAGTTGAAAAACTAACTCTTGACAGCTGACTTCAGAACTGAAGCACCAGTTCTGCTTCAGAACTGGTGGGGGTGGAGGGGAGGTGTGTGGAAAGGATGGGAAAAGGACAGAACAAAGAGGAAGGAAACACATGGCCTATGGTGGTGGCATCTGGGTGAATGTGGGGTGGGTGCACCATGATGGTAATACCTGATGGAGCTATCCCAGTATTACCCCAGTTAAAAATAAATAAAAATATTAATATTTTTATGTTTCTTTCTTTTAAAAAATTTAAATATTTTAGTTATCTATGCATACAGAAATAGAGTAGAGGTGCAGGGGCAGTGAGAGGATTCACCAGAAACAGAGTGTGGGGCAGAACAGGCAGATTAATGAAGTACACTGCTACACCATGCTGGTCACCTACAGGGTGGGGATAGAACTTGCACTGAAGTGGCCATGGCTTGACTCAGCTTCACAGTTCAGTGCTGCAACCAATTGCACCACCAGGGAGGGCCATATTAATTTTTTAAAAATGCTAGGTTTCGCTGGTGGGAATGCAAACTAGTACAACCACTATGGAAAACTGTTTG
Organism: Condylura cristata; assembly: GCF_000260355.1. Taxonomy (NCBI): domain Eukaryota; kingdom Metazoa; phylum Chordata; class Mammalia; order Eulipotyphla; family Talpidae; genus Condylura; species Condylura cristata. The sequence continues at coordinate 34,502,893 of NW_004567122.1, read as the reverse complement.
GAGGTTCCTCAAACTGCTAAACATGGAGCTTCTGTACGACCCAGCAATCCCA
>NW_004567122.1:34471083-34502276 GCF_000260355.1 Condylura cristata | reverse complement strand
AAAAAGAAAAAAAGAGAAAAAAAATGCTAGGTTTCCATTTTTTTAAAATGTTATGTCCCTTTTTACCTCTCACAAAAAAGAAATTGGGCAGCCATCAGCACAAGTGAGGTAGGTGGAACTAATCACCTTTAAAGAAAAGTTCAGGGAACACATATTTTAGATATAAGGAAAGGAGGGGGACATAGAGCTTGAATTCCATTTGAGATTTGTTAGTATCACACTTAAAGGGAAGGGGTGTTGGGATTGGGAATATTTGTTAAAGTTTCTGGATCATTGCAGTACAACAGGTTTTTACTGAGGGCCAGGTGCTGAACAAGGTGGCACTAAAAAGACTTCCCCAATTTCCCCAGGGTTGTGCCGCTGGGATAATATAAATCTGAGCGATCGCCCTGTTTCTTCAAGTACATAGTCGTGATCAGAATGCCCTGCATCTGAACCCCTTTTCTATGTTTGGGAATTCTCTCACCTCCTGAATTTTGGGGGAGGTTTAAACTGCTTTAAAATTAAGAGTTGCAAATGTCAGCTTTTATCGTTGGTATCAGCCAGATATCTAGGCTTTGCCACTTAAAGGAATTCACTTGGAACTTTGAATTGGGAGTTAGTGACACAAAGAGGGGACAGAGACTTGTCTCCACCTCTGTGTGCAGGTGTGGAGCCTGCAATGACACTGACTTCCCACTGCAGGACCAGGAGTGGGAGCAGGGCCAGTGGAGGCCTTGGCCTCAGTGCCAGAGGTGTCAGCCCTGGGAGCCAGCACCTGAGGCAGTTTCTGGCAAGGTGGCTCAAATAAATCTTTTCAGCTCTCCCAGACGTTCTCTAAACTGCCTGAGACTCTTTTCCATTAGTCTGCCTGTTATTAAGCCAATCTACCTTCCTCACTGCCTTCTTCCTTTCTCCCTCCATCCCTCCCTTCTTTTTCTTTGCAGTGGATTCTACTGTAATGCAGATAAGAGTACTGTGGACGTGCAACCTACCATCCCTATTGTGGAGAATGTCATCTGCAGTTGGAGGGAATGACATTGATAAATAGAAAGATGTGGTCAAGATGAGGAGAGTGATCAGATAGGGTGAATCTGGGTCTTTAGAGACCCTGAGATAAGCTCAAACACTAAACTTCTTTTTCTAGGAGCTGGTTTGAGCTGGGTCTCTCATTAGCAATGAAAAGTTTTTTTTCAACACAGATAAAAGCAAATTAATTAATATTAGGTGTCAGAAACCTGAAGACTATTCATTCCTTTTGACACAGTAATCACTTTGCTATCCTTTGGAAATAATTAAAAATGTTTAAAAAACAAAACGGAAATAATTAGTGGGATTGACAGGGATGGCATAGGAAAGTGCTTCTAGATGACAATATCCGTGACGTTGGAGCCACTTGCTACCAATTCCACACTCATCTCCTTCATAAATTTGGTTTACATTGAAAGATATCATCACCACCTTAGTTTTATACTATGTTTCTGTATTACTTGGCTTGTCCTTTCCCCTGATCAGGTCTTTGGCAACTGTCTTTTGAGGTTCAAATTTGGCATAAATGGAGATTTTGTAAATGCTTACTTGCTTCTTAGATCTAATTGCAACGGAGCACCAGAGGTCTGAACGGGTCACATTGCAAAATGCTACATAAGGTCTGTAGGTGTTTTGATTTTCCTACAGGAATTCTTTACAGTAAAATGTGGTGTGGAAGCCTCTGAGCTAAGCCCAGCAAAGTAACTGCAATTGCCTAGCCAAGAAGCAAGGCAGTTGGGTAAGATACAAAGAGCTCAGACTGAGGTTCAGGAAACCTGAGCTGACCCTCACTTCTCTCTACTGGCAAACTGTGGCCTTATAACATCCTTCTTCTCACTAAGCTATAGATTCCACATTTATCTAAGACATTTGGCCAGATTTTTTTTTACAGGTATTTTCAGCTTGAGAGCCTTTGTGTTATGTTTCTTAATAAGGTGGCATTTTAAAAGAAAGACTAAGATGAACTTGCTTTAGGAGTATCTTTATGTAATAACTGATCTTGGACAGGTCCCGGGCCATTATGAGAGGAATCTGTTTGGATGCGTTCCTCTTTGAAAGGAGTAGTCCATGAGTCCTGAAGCAACTCTTCTGAATCACCTCCAAGAAAGAACTGATGTGGCCCCACCTGCTCCTGGCTCAAGGTGGTATGAATGGACCCTGCTGCAGCCTAGTGAGTCAGCCTGTCATGGGTCCATTGAATCTAGAGGAAAACCATTTGAAGTAGGTGTTACCAATACAGAAACTGAGGCTCAGCTATCCTAGTGACAGGCGCCCAGTGAGAGAGCTGGGGTTCAAAGGCAGGTCTTTTGGTTCGAATTCCTATGCCATTCCTTCTGCTCAACTGGCATCCTGCAGGTGAACAGTGGCATGTACTTTCAGAAGGGTGACACGCGGTCCATCCTCACCTCTGTTCTCATGCTGCAACAGAGACTACGAGGGCACTGGCTGTGGACAAATCTAGCTCTTACCTCTGTGTGACCCTGACAAAATTAGTCTGAATCTCAGTCCCCTACTATAAAATGGATATAGGTAAAAAGGAACTGTCTCATGCAGAGGTTGCAAATGTTAAATGGAAGTGCTTAGTCAAGTGACTTCCTGGTGAAGCTGGTGATCTCTAAGGTCCAATGCTCATGCCCAAACTGCAGCCAGTTCTGTGGCTTCTACTTTCAGATTTGCTTTCAAGTCCATCTAGCCACCATCTTCGCCCTGCCTTCTCAACTGGACGACCGGAGTGATCTTTTCCTTCCTTCTTTGCCCCCCAGAAATTAATTTTTCACTCAGGAGCCAGAGAATATGTTAAGCTGATGAGATTATTTCCCTGTTTTAATCTCTTTCATTACTTCTAGGATCCAATCTCCTCTCCTCAACATAGTTTCTGGATCCCTCTAGATCTTCCTTTGCCTATTTAACTCAGTGTTTATCTCACCCCTCAACCACATATGTGATATGCAGAATTTCTTCTTTACATTGAGTTTGTTTATGCCAGCACTCTAACATGTACCCATGGAATATTACATGCACTCCTCAAACTGAGAGAAGAAATACTGAAGGAAAGGCCAGGAAAAACACAAACTTGCAAGCTGACCATAGATCTAAGGCATACAGCAAGGGAGCGGGAGAGGGATGAAAACAGGGGCCAGAAGAGCAGAAGGAACTGTGGTGATGGATCACGGGTGCTGTGGTTGGAGAGAGAACAAAGTAAGAAAATAAACTAAAAAAAAAAATGTTTTTTATAGTGCTTTCAAGAGTAGCATTCCTGTGAAAGTGTTCTAGCAAGGCTTGTGATGGCTAGAGGCTCTTTACAAGAAGGAGATCCCAGGAGAGATTTTCCAGGAATGTTACAATTTTTTTTGGGAGCCACCTGAAATCTCAGCAAGGAGACACTTGCAGAGATCTTTAGGGAAAAGATAACAATAAACCCTGTTATGCTTATTTGTGGGTAGTTTAAACAGAAAGTAGCTGGGCCCTTAGTGAAATACGGGAATCTGCAGATAGAACGGCAAGAATACTAAATAACAGCAAATTTGCCAATGTGCTCTAAATGCATTCATGGGCCAGTCCTTTAGTTTGTCACATTCAACCCCTATTTAATTCTTAGAACCAATGTGTGTGTGTGAAGAGGGGATGTTGGGGGATGTGGGGTATGCTGGCTACATATTATTTCATGCTCAGATTCAGAGGCTGAGGCTTGGGGAAGTTAAATGACTTCCTTACAATAGATGGCTAATAGATGGTAGAACCAGAGTTTGAAATCAGCTAGTGTGACTTTAGAAGCTCTGCTCTTATTTCTCTGTCTTGCCTCTGGGTGATGAATACCTACACCAGCTTGCCAGATGAACTAAATGAAGTACTTTAGCCTGGAGAAGATAAGATTGAAAGTGAGATAAAAAAAGAAAAAGACACAAATCTCCTGAGTTGCAAAGACTTGTAGGCTCTCATGAAAATAGAGGGCAGGTGTGTTTTGTGTGGCTGAGTTTCAAAAGACTTTTCTGAACTTGCTATCCAGAGTGGAGGGCACAGTGTGTTCAGGCAAAAAAACCCCCACCCTCAATACTGTGGAGATTTGAGTGCATGGGTTTTGTGTGCCTCTGTGGGAAGGCACAGAGAGGAAGGGTGGTTGACTGGTCTGGAGGACCTTTGAGTCTCTTTTAAGTTGTAGATTCTAGAATACAAGGGAGTTAGGAGGCTCACTCACTCCCTGCATACTCCCTGTGTAATTCTGCACAGAAGATTTATACAGGAGAAAAATTAATGCCATGTGAATAGGTTAAAAAAAAAAACAAAACACGTGTTGTGTAGATGCTTTGCTGTAGAGGTGACCTGCAGATGAACCAACACAGCAATCCAACAGCATGGACTAGGTATCAGTGTACACGAATAACTGTGGGCAAGCCTCTTGGTATCCTTGAGCTTCAGCTTCCTTATCTGTGAAGCAATGTTGCCTGTGTTTTAAATAAGTTTTTACAGTTAGAGTATTTGCATAGGTCTTTGAAGACTATAAAATTTCAAACATAGTAGCTGTTTTGTGAAAACCTTTAAATTTATATTTCATTCCTTAAACACATAAATGCAAAACTTCTGTGTCATTTCCATACTCTGTCAAGTAGGAAGAGGGTAATTTTAAATCTGAGATACTGAAATCCTGAAACATGTTGAATTTGGGATTTTTCCTATAACCTTGGTGTTTGCTAACATTTATTAAGCACTCAGATACATTTCATGTCATATGTTTGCTACTCCACTAAGACAGGATTAGAAGCTGATTTTCCTGAATTTCAGGTTGTATTTTTCCCCACCAATACTGGATTTGCCTACCCAGATGACAGGTTTCTAGAAGGAACAGATCATAAATACTTTCTTCAGACATGCTCTGTTTACATTTCAGGGAAAGCAGACCAGTTCTGCAGAAGTTTGTCCTATTTCCTGATAACATGTATCCCACGTGTCTTTCCTTTCACACTTGGTTCCACCTCCACTTTCCTCCTTCCTCCTGGTGATAGTTCCCCTGGGTACACATCTCAGTGTATCTCTTCTGCTCTTCTCCTTATCTCCCCTCCTTTTTTCTCTGTCTCTATAAGCCCCCCCTCTCTTGGTTCCTCTATTTTACATAGATTCATTCCTACCACTTCAGTCTTTAAACTTCTGACCAATAGCACCCAGTTAAGACACAGCACACCATCAACATGGAGTTGGTGACAGATGACATTGTGTTCCAGACACTTATCAACAGCTCAGACTGGCAGTGGGTTGCCACCAGGAGCTGGCAGCCACGGTGGAAGGTGCGAAACTCTGCGGGGGGGTCCCAGGATTCCATTCTGGTTGCCCTGACGCATCTGGTTAAGTATTCAGTCCATGAATTTAAAAAGGCTCGTCTCAAGTAGCAGTTTCTTCATCTGCAAAGTGGGAGAATGCCACTGACTGCAAGGGTTGCTGTGAGGATTGAGGAAAGCAGGCTTATTCTGTGTGACATTTGGCCTGGGGCATGTGCTCTGTGATGGTGGTGGGGGTTACTATGGTGCTGAAACCAACTCTGTTCACTGCCCCTGGATCCTTTGTATAATTTCTCAAAAGAAGGGAACATTGGCTTCTCCTTGCATTCTTCAGTCATCATAGTCTGCCTTCCTTAAAGCATAGGACCAATCTACTTGGGCATTTACTACTGCAAGAAGAAATTTGAACTCTGGAAGTTTACTTCTGCTTCTTAGAGAATCCTTCATTGCTCTGCCATGCCTGTTTATTAAGTAAAAATCCCAAATAAGAATTACAGTAGCCTTGCTGATCTCAAATGGAGGCAGCGTGTTCATATTACATTGAATACCCTTCCTGAACACAGCTCTGCAGAGAGCTATTCCTGCTCTGTGCCCACTGATTCTGCTGCATTACCTTGGCAACCAATTAAAATACAACATCATCCTCAACTCTGCAAAACCAGGGTAACCTGCTCAGAAGGCTGTGACATGCCAGCCAGTCGGTGTGCTTCTTTCTACCTGGTTCCATTCTGGTTCGACTTCTTTTTCTACCTCCTAATTACCTCTGAATCCCCTGCAAGCACCTACATGCCATTTCTAACACACCTGGCCTTAAGTCAAGAAACACATTTGTCAACAAGAAGGGATCCTGGGGATAAAATGGTTGGTATTTCTCCCTTTCTCTCGCCTCAGGGGAAGACACAGGAGGTCCTCAGTGATGGAGCTGCTGAATCTAACTGTAATTTCTTTCAGTATGGCAAACATTATGCATCCAATCACTGTGCTGGTTACACAGCGTTGGGTATGGAGGAGGACAGGACATTTTCTGAGCCTCATGAGGTATATATTCCAGTAGAAAAAAGAAGTGAGCAGACAATGCCTGTAGCCTGAGGGGCAGGTTGGAGACTGGTGGGTAGCACTAGGGGCTCTGGGAGAATGAGGAAGAACTACGGTGGTCTTGGACGTGGAACCCAAACTGAGGTCATTTCCTGGAGGCGTGAAAGCTACTTTGAGAATCGAAGATGATTTGCAGTCAGTCTCATTGGCCAGTTTCCCAAGAAGGTGTAAGGTTTCATCCTTGCCTTCTCTAGTACTGGCACATTGGCTGATATCCTCAGCTTGGGGGCAGGAAAGTTTTCACATTTTCCTCCTCTGAAGGGTAACAATGAATGATCTGTGTTCTCTCCTCAACCTCTTGACTCTCCACAGAGTGCAGATGGTGACCAAAAGGCACATTTTCCTAAACCAGCAGTATCAGGACTACAACGATCTGACTTCTCAGTCAATGTGCATACTTCTCAGTGGATTCTACAGTCCAGCAACATGATTTCTTTTTTTAAATAAATAATATAATAGTTTATTTTTACATCAATTTGTGCATTTTTCCATCTCATTTGTAGTCCCCGTGGGCTACCCATCACCAAATCACCCATGTGCCATCATGATAGTCCAGTGCATTTCCCTCCCCCCTACTGTTCTTGATCCCATCCCCCCCTCTACCCCATAAAATGTCTCTGGTATATAGCTGTTCATTATTATTATTATTTTCTTGCCTGGCCTGTTATACTCCTGCTATGAGTGAAGCCATACAGTATTTTTCCTTTGCTTTCTGGTTTGTTTCACTAAGCATGATCTTCTCCAGCTCCATTCATGTTGCTGCAAAAGGCATGTGTTTATTTATTTTTTGGTTGCTGAGTAATATTCCATTGAGTATATGTACCACATCTTTTTAATCCAGTCATCCTCTTTTGGACATTTGGGCTGTTTCCATGTCTTTCCAATTGTAAATAAAGCAACAATAAACATGGCGGTGCAGGTAACTTTTTGAATCAGTATTTTTGTGTCTTTTTGGGTGGATACCTAGGAGGGGGATTGTTGGGTTATATAGAAGCTCCATGTTTAGCAGTTTGAGGAACCTCCAAACAGCTTTCCATAGTGGTTTTACTGGTTTGCATTCCCACCAGACTGCTAGGATTTTTAAAAAATGCAGCCAGTAACTGCCCTGAACATTCCCAAAAACACAGGACTGCTAAATTTTGATCTGTAACCTTTTCTCTCATTCTGTTTTTTTGTAGTAACATGTATTGAGCTCACATCTCTTTATAGAGAAACAGTCATATCCATCTCAATGGGCTTTAGAAAGAGTTAAGTGAAATCCCATAGGTAAATGTACTTTAGTCAGTGTCTGTAACATAGTAAATCTTCCCTCTAAAAATAATTAGCTGCATTATAATTATTAGTTTACTTGACTGTCTTCTGAAAAGACCATGAGTTCTTTGAGGGCATGATCCTATCTCATTTATTTTTGTTCTTCACTGAAGCCCAGCAAAGGGCCCTACTCATAAAAGGCATCCCATACTTGGTTTTGGAATGAGTGTGACATCGAAAATAATGATGACAATGCCTCACATTTATTGTCACTCAGTTTACTGTTTGTCACCTCATGTGCTAAGAACTTGACAAGAATCACTTTGATTTATTTGCCAAATGATGCCATGATTGCTGTTTTCCCATCTGCAAACGTAATAAAATAGCAACCTGACTACAGTAAGACTGGAGGCACTTTGCAAGTGTGACTTACTGGATGAATGCAAGGAGAACCCACATCTTTACTAGAGTCCAGACCCTGGGTTAAGCACGTTATAGGTATCACCTCATTGATTGCCCCCAACAACCCCATGTGGTGAGCTTACTGTGTACAAAGATGCTCATGCCCCCAACAACCCCATGTGGTGAGCTTACTGTGTACAAAGATGCTCAGAGTCACGACTACCTTGTGCTGAAGCACACAGCTGGTGCCCAGGCACAGGGAGCCTTTGTCACAAATCCCAGCATCACCAAAAGAAGCCTAAGGCCAGAGCAGCAGAACATTGGAAAACATGTTTTTAAAACAATCTTAGGATCTCCCTGGTGGCCTCGGGGTTAAGTCTCAGCACTACCGCCACTATGGCCTGAGGTCCATCCCTGGCCAGGGAACTGGCTCACATATGGCACAGCAGACACCCCTTATTTCTCCTGCTGCCCTCTCAGCAGTATATTGCAGTAGGTCCATCAGTTCTGCTCCCCAAGTTGTCACTAGTGAATACTGTCACCCCTGTACCTCTGGCCTACATCCTAATTCTTCTATGCAAAAATTAAAAAAAAAAAGCAATTTAAAAATATGTCTTTGTCTTATTCAGAAAGAAGTTTAAAAGAAACAATTAAGTACCAGAGGGCAATGGGAATTATTGTTTCATAACAGCATGGGGTCATGAAAAAGTTCTGAAGGTAGAGGGTGGTGGCGGCTGCATAAGAATGGGTATATAATTAATGCCACTGAAGCAATCGCCTAAAATGGCAAATTTCATATTAAGTATATTATAAGTGTGTGTGTGTGTGATGTGGGTTTGGCAGCATGAGGGCCAAGAGCCCATGTTCCTTTCTGAGATCCTGCCCTCCCTTCTGTTTGGAGGCCAGGACCATTCAGCTCATAAAGCAGTAAATTCGTGGTGCCTGACACAGGAGTTAGGCATGCATGGAGGGCATTTCCTATCTTCTTAGGTTAACAACTTACAAATAAAGTGGTTTTGAACATGACCCACATGCTTTCTGGAGAGTGTTTGTCACCAAAAAAAGGCATTTAATAAGGCGTTTAATCACCTTATTAAGGCTTACACCTGATGTGATGTACCACTCACTCCTCACATAGCTTTTGAGGGTTATTTATTTCTGCACCATGAGGACTCAAGACTCTGTGAAGGATATGGATGCGGTTATTTATTTATTCATCCATTTAAAAAAATATTTGGGGTGTTCCTAATATGAACCAGGATGTGACTTGATACTTCAAGCACAGTATTAGGAGACAAGTTTCCTGTTTCCCTTTTGTTTGGAAAGTACATTGGAGAAATGACAGCAGTCTGAGATTAACTCAGCTATTACTAGAATGCTGGAGCCTGAGCCCCCGAACAGCCGTGGTCTGCGTGTTTGATGGTGTGCCCTGGCTTCTGAGCTGTGGATGCAGAATGCCGAATAGACTTGTCTTCCTTGCCCATGATACTTTGGATGCACTGGCTGGCATTTCTAGCTACGGTTATTAGGTAACCTGACTGTTTCAATGGAAAAGAATTGTTGTGTTTGCCAGTGAAGTGGAGACTGCGCCTCAGTTACCCAGTACACTTGGCCATCTTTTGGACAGAGGTCTCTTGTTTGGTTGCACTGAACCCATCAAGTAGATAGAGCCTTTAGGCTACATGATGATATGTAAGCACTTCAGGTGCATACATACATTTTTAAAAAGATTTATTTATTTATGCATACAGAACTGGGGTACAGGCCAGAGATGCTGGGGCAGTGTCTTCGCCAGAGACAGAGTGGGGAGCAGAACAGGTAGATCTACGAAGTACACTGCTGAGGGGAGCAGTGGGCGGGTCAAAAGAGGTCCGCCACATCATGTGGATCACCTCCCGGGCCCGGGATTGAACTTGCACTGAAGCAGATGCATCCAGCTTGCAGTACTGTGTCCTAACAATGGACACAGTACTGTGTCCATTGTACCACCAGGGAGGGCCTGCATACATACATTTTTAAAGAGAAATTTATGTGTAGTAAAGAGAGAAACTTCCTAGTGATAGTTTTTTATTTGTAAGATTTGTTTTTATTTATTTATGCATACAAGAGCTGGGGTGTAGACCAGAGGTGTAGGGGGTAACAGGACTCACCAGAGACAGAGTGGGGAGCAGAACAAGCAGATCCATTGAAATACACTGCTGAGACGAGCAGCAGGCGAGACAGGAGAGGTCTGCTGTGCCATGTGGGTCAGCTCCATGGCTGCGGATCTAATTCATGCTGCAGTCAATAGCTTGATAGGGTTATACCTAACTCCTGTGCCACCAGGGAGGTCCCCCAGTGGTAGTTTTGAAGCAGGTATCCTTTCTCTTCTTATTTCTGCCTCTGTTTTATTCCCTTTTCATTCTCTTTGAGCCATTCCTAATCTGTCCTGACACTCCCATATGCCTTTGCCCTTGAATCCTTGGCACTTCTTTCCTGCCAGTGAAACACCTATTTCTCCCTAGGAAGTTTCTTTTTATTGGCCAGGCTTCACTGCCCGCAGCCCGAACTTGCCTCACCACCTGACATTTTCCTAAACCACCACTACTTGCCTCTAAGACTCCTTTGCCTTAATTATATTGCATTATAATTTACAAACAAATACTCATTCTTTTTAAGTGTACAGTTTTATGAATTTAGACAAACCTATAGGCCATCACATAAAACATTTGATTTATCCTCCAAATCACTATCATTTATAATGCTGCCATACATAGAATTTATATAAATGGAATGAGACAATATGTACTCTTTAGTAAGACATTCTTTTTTTATATATGTTAACATTTCTAAAATAGGATATATCTTACAGTGAACATTTAACATGTTTTTTTTTTCTTAAAAGCTGTAACTAAAAAGATAATGTATCTTAAACTGGATGATAGGTTTAAATCAGGGCTGTATGTATGTCTGCTGACTGGTCTGTTTACTGGTGGGCAGAAAGCATTGGGAAGGTGAGAATCTTTACTTTGCTGTCTATATCTGGACACTGGTAGGAGCTAAACAAATGCTGCAGAAAGTGGTGGTGGTGATTTTCAAATACTTTTCCAAAAATATCTTCTAATGGCAAGATCTTGCCTAAATACTCTATTTGGAATGAGTCAATAGTCTCTAACTATATAGGAGTTTTGGGTGCACTCAGCCATCTCAGCATTAGGATAAGACAGCATGTTCCCCAAGTCAGTTCACAATTCATTAAATAAAAGGAGGGAATGAGGGGTACCATTGTCATTGAAATTTGGAAAACATTTATTATCATAATCTACCACTTAGTAATTCACAATCCATTAGGTGTTAACAATTCTGGAAAATCCTGCAGTAAAGAAAAAAAGTTTGACTCTTAATTTCAGGTTTGTTTTAACTCTGGGGTTTTATGCAACATCCATTAATAGCTTACAGAACACACATCATGAAAGACTGATATAATATATAAGCATGAATTTAAAAATAAGAAAGAAAAGAGATGGCAAAGAAATTGAGAAGAGCTGTGTTTGTTCAAGTTGGTCCTGGCTAAGGCCAAAGCTAGGTAATGGATGGATGAGGCTGCTAGCACTCGTGAGTCCAGGGCTTAAAGGCACTTTCCCTACCTCTGTAAATCTCACTCTAGTAAAAGGGACCTGTGGGCAGGCAACCCTTCCTAAGAGGACAGTAAAACAAGAGAAATATACATTAGCTAACCCTTTGTGAGACACGCCCGGCACACTGGTGGGAAGGGAGATTGAACCTCATGCCCCACCCTCCAGCTGGGCTGTGCCTTGGGAGGAGCTGTTATGTTTGTCCACTGTTTGTCCAGACACCTTTAATTTATGAGAAAACTGAAGCAGACAATAAAACAACTTGGTAGAACACAGAGCAGCTCACCTATAGGAGTCACTCAAATCATTTAAAGGATGGCAAAGTCCTCAGAAATTGCATCGATCCAATATACACAAAGATTTAAAAAAAAAAATCAGAGTGGGCAGGTGAAAATCAAGCAAAAAATATATATAATATAATATATGTACAAAGCTCCCTATCTTTTAAAAAATATTATTTTTAACATCATTATGCAGTAAAATAGACTTTTCTCCTATTGATATATATTTCTAAGAATTTTAACATATATATAGTTTCACTTAACCATCAACCCAATATGGATACAGATTCATCACCCAATAAAACTCCCTCATGCAATTCTTCTATAGTCTCATCCTCTCCTGATCCATAACCCTGGCAAACCATGAAGACCATTCTTATCCATCATTATAGCATTGTCTTTTTAAGAACTCTTTTCCCCCTTTGTTTAACATTATAATGGAGGTCTGCATGTTTGCATAGGGTGGAAGTACAGCAAATCCAGTGCAAAAGACTTTCTCCTCTACTGTTATTGTCTTCTATTTACTATTACTCACATTTATTATTACCATCACTAGCATCTATTATGTACCAGGCACTTTTCTGAAACTTTTTACATAATAATCTCATTTTAATCTCATGATACAGGTATTCATTATTATCTCCATTCTACTAATATAGAAACAGAATCAGAGAGGTTAGGCAAGTTATTTCAGCCCAAACTGTAACAAATAATAGAATCGCAGCACAAACCCAGCTCCATTTGGTCACAATTAATGTACAATACAATGAGCATTACAAAGGAGGGGTTTGTAATTACGAAGAAGGTACATCAGGAGCGATTGGGAGTACAGCCAATGTGTGGTCGATGTGATGCTTTATCAAGATGTTTTTGCTGAGGTTGATAGTGACTTACAACTTATGTAAATTTTAGGTATATAAGATCTATATCTTTAAACACTGTATCATGATCCTCATCAAAATGTTAGTTTTTATTACCATAGACTTAACCCCTTTTACACTTACCACTCAGCCTTTCAATCCTTCCTCGCCCTCTGACAGTTGCTGACCTGTTTCTGTATCAAAGAGGTAGTTTTGTCTTGCCTTACCTTTTCATTTATTTTTTCCTTTATAATTCAGCATGAAATCATGTGGTATTTATTTTTCTTCATTTGACTTTAAGTCTTTATTAAATCACCTTAAGCACTTAAGAGGATACCCTGTTGGTCTATCCATATGGTCTCAGATGGGAAGAGCTCACTTTTTTTTTGTTCTTTTTAGCAGCTGAGTAATATCCCTGTGTGCATGTGTGAGCAGGTGCATATGTGGTGTATATGTATTACATCTTTTTATCTATTCATATATTGCTGAGTATTAAGGTTGACTCAATACATTAAGTATTGATGCAAAGACAATGGGAATGGACATATATTTTTCACATTAGCATCTTTTATGTTTTTTGATAAATACCTTGGAGTAGAATAGCTGGAATATTTGATAGTTGTATTCCTAATTTTTCAGATCCCCATGCTGTTTTCCATAGTGACTGTACCAATACATCATCACCAACAGTGCCCTTTTCTCTACATCCTCTCCTATACTTTTTATTTTTTCTCTTTTTGATAATAGCCATCCTAACAGGTATGAGATAGTATGTTGTGGTTTTGAGCTGTAGTTCCCATATAAAAAGTGACAAGGAACATTTTTTCATTTGCCTGCTGGCTATTTATATGTCTTTGGGAAATGTACATTCAGGTCTTCATTTTTGAGTTGGCTTTGTTGTTGAGTTGGGTAAGTCCTTTGTATAGTTTGTATATTAAGTCCTTGTTGGATGTATGATTTGCAACTATCTTCTCCCATTCAATAGGCTGCTTTTTTGCACTCATATGACCTTTAAAAATTGGTTTACAATTGTGTTTGAAGCTGGAGAACCATCTGCTTCTCCTGACCCCTCAACTTCAGCTCCTTCTTATGGCTTTCTCCACTTGCCACATGTGGTCCTTGCTGACCTACGTGGCACCTGCCTACTGTTTTTGGGACCTCAGGATGGTTTTAGTCTCTCTGCACATTTAGCAATCACCACCATCTGCGTGATACATAGCTCTGCCGAGGACAGGCAGCTGAGATCCAGGGAAGCGGCTGGATGCCTTCTGGTTTCTCCCCAGGCTCCTTCCCTCATGTGCCTTCTGACCTCATTTCCTCCCTTGGATGCTGCAACATCAGTTGAAAAAGTTTCTAGGACACAGCCAGCCTGGTCTATGTACTGAAAGTGGCAGGTATGATCTTACCTAGAATGGGCGAGTGAGGTAGGAATGTGTGTGGTTGGTATGACGCTTAACAATGAAGGGAGAAAGTCCAGCCCTGCAAGTCCAGGGCAGCAATGCTGTGCTGGAATCAAGTGAGGCCAGAGAAAGGAAGGATAAATGTAGATGAAGAGTGGGTGAGACTGGTCAAGTGGACCAGGCTCTGCCCCTGCATATGGTTTTCTTAAGCTTCCTATCTGGGGAGGGGAAGTTAGTTAGCTAGTTTTCTCCTTGAATCAACCTAAATGGGTTTGGCAGTGAGTTGCCAAGCCAGCACACAATGGAAAGAATCACACATTTTAAATCATGGCAGCAGATGATTTGGAGAAAAAGAAAACAAGACAGAAATCAGGATATCAAGGATGCTCTCTGGGTAACACATGGTGAAGAAGGGGGGAGTGGAAATTGGGTGTGTAATTTGGAGCCGAAAGTGTTGAGTCACTTCAATAACAATCATAGCTCACATTTATTGAGCACTTAATATGAGCCAGTCACTGTGTTAAGAACTAATTGACATGAATCATCTCATTTATTTTTCACAACAACCCTCTGAGGTTAGTGCCACTATTATCTCCAATTTTCGGATGGGGAATTAGAGGCCCTGGGGTTTAAGTGACTCACCCAAAGTTCACAACTTTCGAGGGGTAGAATAAAATTTTGGATTCTGATATTTTTCAAACCTAAGTTTGCAAATTCTTGCCATTGCTGCTTTAATGCCTAGCTGAATTCAGAGATTTTCTTAAGGTGTAACAAATTGAGAAGCAAGAGACATCAGCTGCTCAGAAGCCCATACCCTCCCCAGGGCTTGCAACTCCTCTGGCTAGAGCAGAATGGGAAGGAGTGAAGATCATTGGCCTTGCCCCGCCAGGGACCTGCAGGACTGTTGGTGGAAATAACTGTATGCTGCAGAAACCTCCGGCCATTTCTCAAGTTTTCTTTTCACACAGTCTACTTGGGAGAGTTTTAGACATGTAGGCACAATGGACTATTTTTTCTTTGTTGGACTGGCACCATGAAGTGTGACTATTGGTTCCACCCTAGCATACCAGCTGGCACGGGAAGCACCAGGCCTCTGAGCCAACAAAAAGATCTAGATGAGCTTGTTTTTCAGATGAGCCTAGCTTAGTTGAACACACTTTGGACTTAAAAAGCTCATGGACAGTCAGTTAAATGAACCCTTTTGGAGTGCCAGCTTAATATCTAAGCCTGCAGAAGAGGTACTTTTCAAAATGGTACCCTGTGACAACTGATTATTTATGACCGCTTCGGGAAGTACTTATACTTAGTATTAACCTAGCCGGGACCCATCATAGAACCCAGTTCCATAATAATACCT
Organism: Condylura cristata; assembly: GCF_000260355.1. NCBI lineage: Eukaryota > Metazoa > Chordata > Mammalia > Eulipotyphla > Talpidae > Condylura > Condylura cristata. The sequence continues at coordinate 34,486,737 of NW_004567122.1, read as the reverse complement.
ATCACACTCTCCTGCAAGGGCTATCACTCCTTCTGTGTTTTATAGAATGCCTTGCGCCAGGGCACAGTAAACAGCCAACAATAATATTTACTATGATAATGATCTTCCAAATGCCTTTCATCTAAGGGTCTCAAAATGCTCTGCAAATACTCATTAGTTAAGCCTCACAATGACTCTCTATTTTTTAATATATTTTCCCATTTTACAGAAGTTTAAATTGAGACCCAGCAAACTTTAGTCACTTGCCCAAAGTCAAACAGCAAGTTTAAATTAATGATAATGATGATGCTTTGCATTTACAGCGTGTATTTTCAGAGCAATATGAATTTGTTGCAAATACAATTTTCACATTATCCTGGAACAAGGTGGTTAGAAAGTATTATTAGCTGTTGATGAGCCTTGGTAAACTGAGGCAAAGAGGGCAAGTAACTTGTTAAGTATTTTCCTGAGGATGATTCTTAGAACAGAGTGATGCCCCAGACGAAATCCTCAGTTCTTTGACTGAGGGCTGTCTGAGAGCTGTCATATCTGCAGGAAAGATAGCTATATTTGGGGGGTTTAGGACAATCTGCAGGATGACAGCAGTATCTATATCCAGGGATAGGTTTGTTCATACACACCCACTGAAAGAAGCAAAAGGGATGAGATGGGCCACGTGCATAAAGAAGCCTCTGGAATGAAGGAAGCAGGGGCCCTGGGCTGGCAATGGTGGCTCCGCACTAGCCAAGTCAGAAAGCAGGAGCTCTGGGTGATACAGTTGTGCATTTCAGCTTCACCACAGTCCTTGGCTCAGAGTGGCATGGGTACAACCCCATCATGGGCACCCCTGTCTGAAGTTACAAGTGATGCTTGGGAAAGAATTGCAGGGACACATACTACCTTACAGGCTATCTCATTCCCACAACTCCCTGTGACAGGAGGTATCTCGGGTCCTCCACGGTTTAGTACCTTGGTGACTATGATCTATCTGCTGCTGATTTTCTTAGCGACATAGCCACACTGAAGAAAGATGAACACCCAAGCAAAGATATTCAAAGACAACAGGGACCTCCTCCCAGTGTGACAACACTTTCTTAGTGAGTGATGATAGGAGACAGCGAGCAAGCGAGTTGAGTCAGATTTTACGAGGTGGGGGAGGGAGAGGTTGCTGGGTCTTAGGTATTCAAAGAAGGATCTGCTGACAGGAGATAGATCCCAGTGCTCCACAAACAAGGCATGTTTGGGAAAGCTTTGTGCCCCTAACCAACCTTTCCCAGGCCTGTGGTTTCTGAATGATGACTAGACCAGGCAAACGGAGAGCCTTAAATATGGGTGCCCAGGCCTTTTCCAGGACATATTCACACACACAAACAAAACAGCAACAAATAGAGAAGTAAAGAAATCATATCCCGTACTGTGTCTTCCTGCTCTCATTTTTGAATGTTTGCACACTCCCTATTAACTGGGCACCTGAGGGCAGTGAGCTTCAGGAGGAGTGAGCAGACAAGTGGTCTGAATGCCTGTCACAACCCATGATTCTGTGTGGAGAAGGGGAGACCTTCCCATGCACTTTTCCTCTGGGTTTCCGCTATGTTTGCATAGGTCACACTTGTAACTCTGACTCTGTAAGTGCCACCAGCTCCGGCCACAGCCTTCTGTGGTCACTTAGGTACAGTGACTGCAGAAGTGGGGCAACTGACCTTGCTGGACTCATGAGAATCACACCTCTTTCTGTAGACATGTCCTTACCCAGTTATCCACAGGGAGGCTCACAGCAGGCCCCAGGATTGGCCATGCGCCTGCACTGACCACTTTTCATTATCCAAATACCACAAACTTCACATGGTGACCTCCTGTGTGGCTCTGCTAGGCCTGGTTTATTTTATTATTTTGTAATTGAAGCCACTGATGTGCATTTTTTGGGTGCATTTTATTCATTTGGTGAAGGAAGCCACATCTGCCCAGCTCCTGCGACATCCGTCGCGCTTCACAGCCCAGCCTTCCCTGTCACTCAGTCCACCCACATATACACACCCCTCCTGCGCCACTGCAGGGGGCGAGTCTCTTGATAGCTTTCAATGGGTTATGAATGAGCTTTGTCATAATAGCACTTTCTGACTGGCAGTGGAAAGATGGATTTGGGTTAATTTCTGATAAAATCTGATATTTGGAAATTTCTCAGAGATCTCAAAACCACCAGCAGCTGAGTTTGTCCTCTTTCCCAGCCTGTGTGCATGGCCCATGTACTGGCTCGACCTTAGAACAACAGGAGTGAAAGACCAAAAATATACCCGAGAATATTTTCCTTGTCCGCTGCCTTCTGGACAAGAAACCGGGAGAATTTAGGAAGCCTTCACAGTTTTGAGGCAAATTCCTAGGGACCTCTCTAAGAAGGATTTCTAAGGGACTAGATAGGCTCAGCACGTCACTGGGTTTCAGTGACACAATCACTGTCCTCAGAAAACTTATCTCTGGGGAATCAGCACCAGCACTCTGAAATGTAAAAGGAGATCACCCCTACCTGCTATAAATACAAACCCAAGCTCCAAGCAGCATAGTATAAACAAGTAAGATCTTGCTTACCCCATCCATGTGGATTCTGATATTAGGCACCAGCCGGAAAGGGCTGGATGGCAGACCTCTGGAGTTAGTCCTGCTTTTCCTGCCGTCCTGCAAGGTCAGCACGCCAGGCCTGCGGAAGGAGCCCCCTCTTCCTGGGCTCTGCCCAGAGCGCACACCATCCAGAAGACGCACGAGCAGCAGGTTGGCCGGCAGTGCCTCGACGCTGCAAAACACCAGGGTCCGGCATTCAGGACACCGCAGCTCCTTGTGGGCCTTGAAAATCCTCTGTAGACATGGCTTGCAGAAGGTGTGCTGGCAAGGGAGGACTTTGGCTGTGACATCTAACTTTTCAAAGCACACGGGGCACTCCAGAAGATCAAGTAACGTCAGATCATCCATTTTATTTTAAAACTTGAGGCCTGACCCGCAAGGGCAGTCTACATGGTATGGCCAGCTGAATCAAAAGGGCAGAGTCTGTCTCTTGAGAGCATCAGAAGTCTTGCCTGTTTGGAGGAAATAGGAAGAGAGGAAGAAAATGTCACTGCTCTGAGAGGTGTGTCCCACCTACATGGAGGCAGTGCCTCATAAGGCAGTTTGCAAGTACTTTGTTCCAGCACTCAAGTTTCAGATGACTCATCCTGATTCAGTGCTAGCAGGTAGAAGACTCGTGTCTGCTGAGAATCTGGGAAGCATTCAGCAGGGAATGACTATTTACTCACTGACTCTCCGGTGAGTGCTGGGGGGCCTGCTGAAGGTGCGGGCCTGCTCCGCTCTCCAGGACAGCCAGTCTCAGGGACCAAATCAATACCCCCCTCCCTCAAGACGGTAATTTCCACCTACTCCTCTTTCCCTAGGTTTCGGTTCATCTATTATCTGCATCACACATAGACAAGATTACATAGATAGGTTTATCTGAATCTAATGAAGACAGAATTATTCCCTTCACATTACATCTTCCCCCATTGTTTTATTCTAGCATTGTATCAGAAGAATTCCAACCAGGAACCCATTTGTAACAATTGTTTTGCCTCAAGGATAGGCCAGGATGCTTAAAATTTTTTCCTTTCTCTTCTCATCCTGATATCTTATCCACAGAGACACAATCCCTCCTATAAGATGCAGTCAGGCAGCCAGCTCAGTTGCTTTAACGAGTGTTCTCAGTTTCAACTGAAGCAGATAGGAATTCTAGATTGTGGGCACAACCTTCAAAAACCAAAATGGAGCAGCTTATGCAGGGCTGTGTGTGTGTGTGTGTGTGTGTGTGCAGTGCGTGGTCTGAAACTGCCCTTGTTTCAGAACCACTTTCCTTTTGGAAGACGGAGACGAGGTCTCTCATTCAGAAGACTCTCCTGGGAGGACAGCAGTTGTCCCTTACAAATGCCAAGCCTTGGGTGCTGGCAGCAGCCGGAAGGTGTGGCTGGCTGTCTCATGGCCTCACTAGTAAGCCAAGCACACAGGACACCCGGGAAGAGATATGGTGCCTCGACTTCCTGAGACTCCTCTCCAAAGATGTCAGCGCTGGGGAGGTGTGTGGGAGGCCACTAACCTTGAGTTTGAAACCTCAGCTGAGTTCAGCTCAGCAAGCTCGCCTGCTCCTTGGGCTCCCTCCAACTGGCTTCCTCTCCCCCGGGAGCTGCTGCTGCTGCCTCCGCTGCTGCCCTGCTGCGGCTTCTGCGGCTGCTTTGAAAACTTTAACAACTCTGAGTCTTACTCATTTCCAGAGATCGCCTTGCCCAGCCCTCTTAACGCTTTCACCACTGGGTGGCCAACAGTGCTTGTCATTCAGTTAATTCTTTGCTTCCGATCCTGCTTTTATGTAACTGAATCAATTTCTGAGAAAATATTCTAAGGTACAAAATATAAGCCAGCTCCAAAGGGCAAATATTTACAAAGGTTATACTATCACCTTTCACAATTTTTCTTCTCTCCAAGAAACTGAAGTCACCTTAGTTATTAACATGCCAAGGTGATTGTGTTTATTTTACACTTTTTTAAGGACTTCCTGAAAAGGCCAAACAAATTCTTGGTAGCACTGATGACAAAGATAGGCTGTCTGCCTGAACAGTACTATTCCTTAAAAGTCATAGTCAATTCTCCAATTTCGAGATTTGAAAGGAATTTTAAGGAGCTTTTTGCTCAATCTCTTTAAATTAAAAAAAAAAGTGTCATGTAGTGCTTATACATCCTTAAAAAAAATCTAAGCACAGACTTTTTTGAAAAAATGTATTCCCCTGACACCTGCCAATTGTAATCTTTTCAAAGCACCAAATAATGTTTATACTTCCGTTTCTTGATTTATAAATAATCCATTTTATGTAAAGTTACAAAGGTATCCAATGAAGTCAACACCACTATGAATATTGTTATTATTTAACACTGAAGTAGCCCTTATCTGTGCCAAGCACCTTTCTAAAGAATTTACCAGTTTAACAACAAAATAAAACAAAAACAAACAGACAACTCTAAATCGGAGACATTCTGTAGGGGAGGGGAGGAAGGAGGGGTCAAAACGAAGGTGGGAAGAGGCAAGGGACTATGGTGATGATGCATGAGTGAGTTGGTGGTGGAAATTTGATAGGGATTACACGTGGGAAGGAAAGCAAATGTAAAAAAATAACAATGATGTAAAATACATATAAATAAATAATAAAAATAAGAATCTACTAGTTCATTCTAAAATGTTCTTCTGTGGCAAAGAAGAAAGACACACAATAGGTAGATTCTCCCAGAAGTATCTCCCAGTTAAGGCACTGCCCGAGCACATGAATGTGCTGAAAGGGGCCAGAATGTGCTGAAAGGGGTCAGCTAGACTGAGGGAATCTACATTGTAAAATATGCTCTTGAGGCCCTCCCTGGTAGCGCAGCGGGTTAAAGCACTGCACTAAGAAGCTTAAGCCACTTCCGCATTAGTTCGATTCCCGCCTGCCCCGGAGGTGACCACATGGTGCAGCAGACCTCTCCTGAGCCTCCTGCTGTTCCCCTCAGCAGTGTACTTTGTCAGTCAGCCTGTTCTGCTCCCCACTCTGTTCCTGGTGAATCCTCTCACCCTCCACATCTCTGGCCTGTACCTCAGTTCTCTATGAACAAATAAATAAATCTTTAAAAAAAAAATGCTCTTGGCCCCTGATAACTCAGCACATAGAGGTTTCTAAACTCAGTCTCCATTATTTCCAAGATAGATGATTTCACTTCCATGAGCATCTTTTAACATATTTTTCTTTTTAATTTCAGTTTCTTATTATGCTGATATTTGAGATTCTTACAGTGCTGTCACTTCAAGGATGCTATAGCAGATGAATTATAAAAATAAAAATTATTTACATAATATCAGGGAAAAAAAAGAATTTGCCAGGTTAAGTCATATAATCCTTTCCACAACCCAATGACACACTATATCTGTTCTCTATCTTCATTTTACAAAGGAGGAAACTGAGATGCAAAGAGGTCAGATAACTCATGCCAGGAGCCCTGGCTAGCAAGGAGTAGGCTGTTTGTGATCTTAACTACTATACTTTTTGCTGAAACAGCTTTATGGGGAGCAGTAGCGGTAGAAGGGAGCTGAACTCATCTGGGATGACAGGAACTCAAGAGATAATGACCAAAATAGACCAATCAACTTCTTTTTCAGATGAGGCAGCTGTGCACCATTAAGTTGCCCAGTAAGTTAGGGGCAGAGCTGGGACTAGAAACTAGGCGTTTTATTTTTTACCCCTTACCTTTTAACTCTTTATTATGCTGAAAGCATTGGATGCAGCATGATGGGAGAAATCTTAGGAGTTCTCAAGAGATCTGAGAACAGATTATGGTACTTATGGTTTTCTACATAAATTCTGAAAAAGCGAACATGATTCCTCAAAACAGGAGAACTTTATGGTGGACCTAAGTCATCTGTCTTTGAACACAGGCTTAATATGGTTATATGTCAATTTCAGAGACCATTTTCAACTCTTAATCCTCATTTCTTTTTGATGGAAGGGTTTTTGAGCTTCAGTGTTATAACACATTCTCTTACCTGTCGTCTTCAATTACTTCTGGTTTAGATTCCTTATAGGTCAAGACCCTTTCTCCTCCCTCTGCTTCCCACTTAAATAGCTGAGCCTTCTCTTCCATGAACTGCCCTGCAGTCCCTTTACCCTCCATGAAGGTTGCTCCAGTGCCACAGCTCCCCCTGGGACCTGGGCATCACACTAGCTCCCTCACACGCTTGCATCTGCAGCTACATGTACATGCACACATGTGCTGCAGTATGGACACACACACACACACACACACACTGTTTTAACAGTAACATTTGTGGAGCACCTGATGTTAGCCCAGGACCCATGCTAAGACTTGAAGTGGATGATCTCCCGCAGAGCTCCCTACTGCCAGGCAGGTGCTGTGACTATCCTAGGGTTGTAAAACTTGTGGTCTGGACCCAGGCTGGTCCAAAACTAGGGCCTGTGCGCCTTATCACTATTGTTTCCCCTATTATAAAGTCAAGTTCATGCCATAAGTATACCACATAGTTTTTTTTCACACACAAAAATGCTTCTATCATACACTCTGTGCAACTTATTGAACTTCAAGGCCCCTCCAAGCCCCTGTATGAGCCCCAGTGGCCTCAAAACATTTCAAATCCCCTCATCTCTGAGAGAACACAAAAATCCCAGCTCTGTCCCCAGGAAGGCAGGATAGGTGCAGTGGGTTACTCTGCATGAACATATTTGGCAAGTGAAAATTCAGGAGAACAGAGGTGTGAAGGCTTAGAAGCAATGCTGGAGGACACAGAGTTTATACTGAACAGTGGTCTTTTAGCACTTCTTAAATCACCCTGTAGGACCACCCTGTCGGTGGTCCCCAACACCACCCACGAATGAGGTTAGTCTTGGTGGGAACCTGAGGAGAAATTTTCTTTTGAAGCTTTGGAAGAAAGGGGAAGAGTTTTTAATGGGGATTTCATCCTGGCTTACCCAAATGCTCCCTTGGCGTCAAATCAGATGAACATCTAGTTCTCAAAAACAAACAAAAAGGTGAACTCCGTATGCCTCCCAGACTCCAGGTATCCCTTGGCCCTCCACCAACACTCTGTTATATCTGTGGTGATTACAGGCTGTACTCTTTTTAAACACCTGTGTGATATTTATGAGCTTCTGCTGCTTGTGTTTACAAGATTATTTTGATTTATGTAAAAAAAAATGAAGGAAGTCTGATTACATTGTTCCCTGTTCTAAACTCTTCAGTTGGTGTCCACTGACCTTAGGATAAAATCCAAAACCTTTTTCTGTCAGGTCAAGCCCCTTAGCCTACCCCAGTCCCACTGGCTTCCTACCTTATTATTCTTAGGACACAAGGTAGATATCTGTTTATGTCCGTTGTGTCTGCAGTACACTCTCTAGTTCTCCTCCTCCTCATCTCTCCCACCTTTGCCTTTTCACCCTCTGCTCTGCAAGTTTGAGCTTTCATGTCACTGCCTCAGGAAGCCTCCTTTGATTCTCAGGAAAGTTTGTCATCCTACACTTCTTCACAACAGTTATCACGATTGTAATTCAGTAATGATGTTATGATGACTTATGTTAGAATAACCTGATTTCCCCCAAGAGACTGTAAGCTCCAAGAAAGCAATGTGGGGCCCTTCCTGGTGGTGCAATGGGTAAGGACGCAGCATTGCAAGCTAGCTGTGGCCGCAGCCACTTCAGTGGGAGTTCGATCTCCAGCCCCAGAAGTGACCCACATGGTATGGCAGATCTCTCCTGACCCACCCACTGCTCCCCTCAGCAGTGTACTTTGTCGATCTGCCTGTTCTGCTCCCCACTCTGTCTCTGGTGAATCCTCTCATCACTGCTGCACCTCTGGCTTGTACCCCAGTTTTTTATGCAAATAAATAAATAAATCTTAAAAAAAAAAAAGGAAAAAGTTAAAAGAAAAAGAGAGAGCAATGTACTCATAGGCCTTGTCCTGGCCTGTCATGTATCTACCACATACTGGCATGTGGCTACTGCTCCATAAGCGTGTGCAGTGGCTTTATGCGTGAATGGTGTTCACAAATTGTGTCTGGGAAATGGACATCAAACTGGATAGTTTCATGTCGGCCCACTCTTAGGTGTCACTTTAAGTGTTCTTAGCCCCAACTCTTACTCAAACTAAGGAGTTTCACCAGGTTCAGGTAGCTATGACCTGACCGGGTCTCTGTTAAGACCTGTCCTGTACTTCTGGCCTCCCGCCCCTGAGCTTCTCTGCTGCTATAATATGGGAACCCATGGAATTTGCTCTTACACTCACATGTGCTTGGTCCAGAAGTGTGGATCACCTTTGACTAATGGAGAGTCTATGGATAAATGCTTCCCCTTTCCTCCTTTAGAGGTGGCGATCCGAGATTTCTTTCAGAACCTTTCTCCAGAGGCTCTCTGGGATGAGCACCATCCATCTATTTGGTGACTAGTGCACTAATGTATCCTTGTGTAATTTCACCCTCACTCCCTGTATCTCTCCTCCAACCAAAACCCCTGTCTCCAAATACAGAGACTTTAAAGAAGTAAAACTTGATCTCCAGCTAAGATAGTTCCTCTCAGTTTTAAAATTAAATCACAAAATATGTGTGCAGACAATTTTTTACTTATTTATTGGAGTTAAAATTTTAGAGGTATATTATTTTCATTTGACTGGCTTTTAACACTTTGGTGATCTCAGGATCTTGTTAATCATTTATAAGCCAAACCTAATATATCAAAGGGGCATAGGGAGTTGGACATCTAAAGCATTGTAACTGAAGGGTTATGAAAATTCTCTTGACTTTCACTGGACTCTTTTCAGCACAGGCTGTACACTGTACTTTGCTCTATTCCCTGAGTTCCCAGTGTATAAATGTGGAGATATAGTGAAATTGTATTAAGCTTTAAGATACTGAATTTAACCCTTTGATTTGGTGTTCTAACGACATTGGGAAACCTTTGAAACAAGTCAAGTTGAGGAATCATAGGAGAGGACAGTGGGCACCTTTTCTATAGTGAAAATGTGAAGGAAGCAGAAAGCACATCTACGAGATATTCTTTCTTTGAAAGATGTCTGGAATGAAGTTAAATGTGAAGTTTCCTTTCTAATCAGGAGCCTGTTTTCAGATGAAGAATGTATTGTAGGTTACTCTTACAGTTACCACAGTAAAGTGACCAAAACATCTGGCAAGGATAAAGAATCCTGTAATAGAGGATTTATGATCCTTAGATTTAATGAGAAACAGTATAAAATAGCAGCTGAGAGCATGGTTTTAGAATTTAATAGACCTAGTTTGAATCCCAGCTCTGCCAGTTACTAGCTAGATCTCTTGAGAAAATTGCTCCATTCCTCTGTCCCTGGAATTTCTCATGTATAAAATGAGGTTGTAATAGGATGTTCTTTGGTGGGTTGCTATGAGGAGTCAGTGGCATGATGCACATAAATGCTTAATAGATGGAGGGTTCTTTCTTCTTCTTCTTCCTTTTTTTTTTTTTTTTTTTTATAAGCAGACCTCAAATGACAACTGGGACCTAAGTGGTTCTGACTCTATCTTAAAATAAATCTGAAGAAAAGCATGTCATGCCATGTGGCTGGTCAGTTTTTTTTTTTATTGACCAAAATGCTCTTACAACCTAATCTAAGTAATCTGTATCCTGATGTTATGATTTTTTGTCATAGCCCCATACTTTAAAAATATGTCAAATTACTTTTCTTAACTCAAATAACTTACTTAAAAAAGGAATCATAGAAAAATACTTCTGTAAATGAAAACCAGTTTTAGCTACCACAATTTAAAAGCACAAGTAAACGTACATTTAATTAAAATAAAAATTGTCATTGAATTCCAGTAAAATGCCATCACCTACCTAGATATGAACTTAACATATGAACAAGTTGTTTAAAAGAATGAAATAGCAATATTAAAGGCTAGTCACAAACTGAGGTTTTCTCCTAGACATAATCGGAGGGTAAAGGAGAAATGAATAGCTTTCTCTCTGTGAGATTCTGTTATTCATGCTGTGTTGGGGTACAAACAGGCTTTGGGAAACCATTTCAAAGTGTCATAAATGACTGGAGTGATTAGAAGTAGCAGGCGTGCAAAACCCTTGTGCATCTTTTTTGTACTTTACTACCTCTGCACCTGTACTTCTTCTTGTTTTCTTTCAATAACAGACCACAGTCAATAAACACAACTGCATTCTTTTTTTTTTTTTAACAGAAGATTGGAAGGAAGCTCTAAAGGTGACTGTGTGAGAGGAGACTATAGGAAGGTAAGTAGAATACATCTCATCATTCTATTAATATTAAAAAATTCTCAGCTGCTCAAATCCAAGTAACTGCTATTTAGTTATTATTATGTGTCAATTTCCTAGTTTTTATATTGCATTATTATTATTATTATTATTGGAGATGCTATCATTGGGGGAGATTGGGTGAAAGGTAAAGGGGGCTACTCTTTACCACTCTGCAACTTCTTGTGAGTCTATAATTATTTCAAAATAAAAAGTCAAAAAAAGGACCAGTTAAAATGTATCTAACCAGGCCCTCCCTGGTGGTGCAGCAGGTTAAAGCACAGCACTGAGAAGCTAAAGCCACTTCCACAAGAGTTCGATTCCCGCCTGCCCCGGAGGTGTCCACATGGTGTGGCAGACCTCTCCTGACCCGCCCGCTGCTCCCCTCAGCAGTGTACTTTGTAGATAGGCCTGTTCTGCTCCCCATTCTGTCTCTGATGGAGCCTCTCGCCGCCCCTGAGCCTCTGGCCTGTACCCCAGTTCTGTATGAACAAACAAATAAATCTTAAAAAAAATGTATCTAACCAATCTTACAAATATGGTCTTATCCTTTGACACTGAAATACTACTCCTAGAAATTTAAACTAATGTATATATCTGTGTGTATGTACGTACCCATATATATATATGCACACACACACACGTTCCTGATTAATAATTTATAGTGAAAAGACTAAAACAACTTTAGTGTTTAGTGGGGGAATGGCTAAATAAATGGTGATAAATATATGTAAGGGAATACTACATAATTACTTAAAATGCTGGTATTGAAGAGACACAAACAAATGAAAAGATATTCCATGCCTATGGATTAGAAAAATTAATACTGTTAAATATCTACAAATTCAATGTAGTGTCTAACAAAAGTATAATAACATTTTCACAGAAATAAACAATCCTAAAATCTGTATGGCACCACAAAAGACCCTGAGGAGCCAATGCAATCTTGAGAAAGGAAAATAAGGTTTCAAACTATATTATGAAGGTGTAGTAATTAAAACAATATTCTATTAGCATAAAATGCAGAGACACAGATTAATGGAACAGAATGTTGAGTCCAGAAATAAATCCATGCACAAATGGTCAATTAATTTACTACAAAGTAATAAAGAACATACATTGGGAAAGGATAGTCTCTTCAACAGTGTTAGAAAACTGTACAGCAAAGAAATTGAATCACATCTCACCTCATACAAAAATTAACTTAAGATGGATTAGAGACTTGAATTTAAGACTTGAAACCATACAATTCCTAGAAGTAACATAGGTCTTTGAAAGCAAAAGCAAAGGCAAACAAACATCAAAAATTCTGAACAAACAATCGGGGCTTTATCAAACCAAAAAGCTGCAACCTAACAAAGGAAATCATTAATAAAATGAAAAGGAAACCTAAGGCTGGAGAAGAATTCATAAACAATAGATCTGAAAAGGGACTAATATCCCAAATATGTAAGTAATGCACACAACCCAATAGCAACAACAGCAAATTATCTGATTCAAAATGGCCAGAAGACCTTACTCTTTGCCATGTGGCCACCTGGGAACGTGAAAAGAACATCTAAATACACACTTTTCCAAAGAAGATTTACAGACAGCCAACAGATATGTGAAAGGTGCTCAATATCACCAATTCTCAGGGAAACTCAAGTCAAAACCACAATGAGATATCACTTCACACCTGTAGAATGGCTATTATCAAAAAGACAAGAAACAAAAAAAATTGACAAGGATACGGGGAAAAGTGGAGTGCTTGGACACTACTGGTGGGAATGGAAATTGGTGTAGGCACTTCTGAAAACTGTATAGAGGTTCCTCAGCAAATTAAAATAGAACTATCATATGATCAATTCTACTTCTGAATATTTATCTAAAGAAACCAAAAAGTCTACTTCAAAGATATTTCTGTGTCAAACACCTCCCAAGTTCACTGACGCATTATTTACAATATCCAAGATACGGAAATAACCCACGTCTTCATTGATGAATGAAGTAGAAGTGGTCGACATTTTTTATGGTTGAATAATGAATATTATAATATTATAATATTATAATGAATATTATTCAACCATAAAAAAGAGTGAAATTCTTGCCATTTGTGACAACATGGATGGAACTTAAAGGCATTATGTTAATGAAATAAGTCATACACAGGAAGAAAAAATACCATATGATTTCACTTATATGTAAAATCTAAAAAACAAAACAAAACCCAAAATGCACTGAGCTAATAGATACAGGGAACAGATTTGTGATTGCCAGAGGGTAGGGGTGTGGGAAAATGGTGAAGAGGGGCAAAACATTAAAACTTCCAGTGATAAATTAAGTAAGCAATTAGAATGTAACATCAGTATGGTGACAATAGTCACACAAATACAGACTATACACTGTATTGCAAATTTGAAAGTTGTTAAGAGAGTAAATCTCAAAATATAGTGAGGACTTATATTTAATGACATGAAAGATATTCACAATTAAGTGAACATAGGCACTTACAAACTATACGAGTTCAGTTTATTTAATAATATATACAGATATATAATATTGAAACTAGAGAATTATATGCCAAAATTTCAGCAACACATATTTCTGACCACTGGTTCTATTAATTGATTTTAATATTTTTTAAATTTTGCTCAAGTGCTTTTATAATTGTTCTACAAGGAACATATATTATTGGTGTAATAACTTTTTCAAATATAATGAAAAAAGCTTAAATCTTTTTAGAATTACATAAACTTTTACAACAGGGGGAGTTAAATCCTAGAACACAAATAGCCTATGCATTACAATAGATAAGATAGCCACTCAAAAGAAAAATAAACTGCAAAGCTCCGAAACTATTCTAAGTAGATGTTAATTCATAACAGATACTGTGCTTTACAGAAGAAAAGGGTTGTGATCACTCATTTCACTCCCAACCTTTCTTCTTCCTCTTCATTTACTGCTTCCTTTCTGGTGAAATCAGTAAATGTTTTGATTCAAAACCATGAGCAGGATGCAACCTTAATTCTTATTAAAGCCAGGGCAAGTCTGTGCAAAAGCTGACAATTTGCTTAGGCTATTGGGTAACCACAATTGTGCACTTTTGATCACAGGTGGGAAAGTTGCAAAACTCAGTAATTCCCTAAGTGCCCTGATTAGTCCTAGGTATCTTTCTTTACAGATAGGTCTTCTAGGATGATATGAAGTATATTAGAATCAAATGCCATCCTTTTATTATTATTATTAGAATTAGAGTTCCTAAAACAGACTATAAACTAATTTATTAAATCAATTAGCTATGGATCTAGTGATGGCACTAATTATGTATTAATTTTATAATGTTATATGTTACTTACTCACTTGGTCTGTAAGTTGTCTCATACATTCACATAATCTTTGTCCCATGGTACAGATGCCATGTCTGTGCTGTTCTTTGGTACCTGACACGAGTAAGTGCGTAATAGATATTTGCCCAGTGATGAGGATGACTTACTTGTGTTTGGAATTCTTACTACCTTGCTTGGGAGAAAACTTAGGATTTGGACTCTGCAGGCATGCTTAGGAAACTGGTCTCTACCACTAACAGCTCTGTGATTCTGGGTGTTCAATAGCTAAGCCCCATCCATGAGTGTTAACAGTAACATATACTGCTCAGACTTGCCAAAAGGAGTAACTTCCTTGTGGCTTGGTGCCACTTACAACAGTGTCTGGTGCATAGAAGGTGCTCAAAATATTAGCTGACCATATTTGAGTTCCTCCTTTTGCCCTCATTCTGCTATTGTTCCTAACTTACTAAATTGGCTAAGAGCATAAGAGCACAGAAGGCCTATGCTATTTTAATAAATAGAATGTGACCTATAGCAAGTTAATTAAACACTGCACTTGGATTTCTCATCTGTAAAACGGAGATGATAATAATAGCACTTACTCCAATGAATTATTGTGAGCATACACCGAGAAGATGCTTATAAAATGCTTCAAAGACTGTGACAGAGTAAGTGCTCAGTAAAGGTTACCTATTAGCATCTTACTGGACCTCTTATTATCTAAAGTACAGTTTAAAACTGAGCCCAGCTCCTGACATCTTTTTCTGGAAGAGTTATTCATCTGATTTGGTCATTAAGTGACTGTCAACTCACAGAGTAAGCTGCCTAGAGGCTTATGTGGTCCTGTGCATTTGTAGCACACTGTATAACTTTAAGAGTGGTTGGGGTTGGTTATTATGTTAAAATAAATAATAACAATTAGCATCATTTTGTGCTAGATTCTGTACAAAGAACTATAACCCTATTATTATTCCCATTTTAACAGATGAAGAAACAGAGTCTTAAAGAGGTTCTGTTTTGCCTAGCTAGTGCTCAGAACTTATGTCCAGGCACTGATCTACATTCTTACCCTTCAAGTCATTCCATTTGCTGCATTTGTCATGTTAAAAAAAAGAGTCAATTTTAATACCTTATTGCAATACAGATTTTTATCTGTACAGCCCAAATCCTGGAGACATAGGCAATTTTCACACAGTAACATCAGTTAATCTATGAGAACAGAAAAGGAAATTAGTCTTCCTTTTTCGATAAATAATGAGAAATGCCATATGCCATATCTGCATAAAAATCCCTTTGGTTTTTAATAAAAAAATGGAGAATCCCATACATGTAACCAGAATGATCTCATTTTGTTTTTATGCATAGTTTATGACTGTGAATTTCCTGTTCAGCTAGACTTCTAAAATAAATCTGCCCTGCTAGGTACGATTCTTCCATTTGCCATATGAGCAATCTGACAATCAGCAATAGGTAGTCTCAGAACATGAGAGCATGGATGTTGAAGAAGAGAGCTCAGGGCATGGACAGTTCATCTCCCGGTT
>NW_004567122.1:34405997-34470508 GCF_000260355.1 Condylura cristata | reverse complement strand
TGCGCCACCAGGGAGGGCCCTCAAGAGTTGCTTTTAAAGTTTGTCTTGTCTGACACTTTGCTTTGTTTCTCTATAGACCACATCTAAGTGACAACATCCAGTTTTCATTTCTCCCTTTGGCTAACTTTGTTTAGCATACTCCCTTCAAGCCCTATCATGTCGTGCAAAGACATGAGTTTATCATTTTTGATTGCTGAGTCTTCCCTTGGATATAATTTAACACGTTTTTGATATACTTCGCTGTTTTTGGGCACGTTGGTTGTTTCCATAGTTTGGCTACTGTAAACATGAGTTTTTCTTTTCAATTTAGTTTTTTTTTTGTATTCTTCAGAGAGATACCTACAAGTGGAATTTCTGAGTATTTTGGCAGATGTATTTTTAATCTCTTGAAAACCTCCATACTGCTCTCCATAGGGATGAACCAGTCTACATTCCTACCAACTGTGTAAGAGGGCTCCATTTTCTCTAGACCTTCACTAGTACACATTGTTTCTGGTCTTTTTGATATAAGCCATTCTTACAGGTGTGAGATGGTATATAATTGTGGTTTAGATTTGCATTTCCCTGATAAGTGAAAAACATTATCTCATGTGCCAGTTGGCCATCTGTATGTCTTCTTTGGAGAAGTACCTATTTAGCTCTCTGACCATTTTTTTATTAGGTTATTTGTTGTTGTTGGGTTCTTTATAGATCTTTAATAGCAGTCCCTTTTCATGTGTATCGTGTGCAAATATCTTCTCCCATTCAAATAGGGTTTCTCTTTGTTTGAGTTATGGTTTTGCTGTGCAGAGTCTTTTTAGTTTCATAGACTCTCAGTTAATGTTCTCTTTTGTTTTCCTTGTTGCTGGAAATGAATCCATAAAGACATCACTGAAGCTTATGTCATGAAGTGTTTTGCCTGTATTTTCTTCTATGTATTTTATGACTTCAGATCTTATATCTATGTCTTTTATCTATTCTGAGAAGATTTTTGTGATAGTTTAGTTTCATTCTTTTGCATGTGACATTAATTTTCTCAACATTGTTTGTTAAAGGGTTTTCTTTTAATACGTATGTGTATGTTCTTGGCTCCTTTGTCATAGATTAATTGTCTAGATAGGTTTGGGTTTATTTCTGAACCCTCAATTCTATTCTACAAGTCTCCACCTGTGTATTTTTGTCCCAGTACCAGGCTGTTTAAGTTATTAAGCATTTTACAGTATAGTTTGAAGTCTGAAAGTGTGATACCACCATTCTTTTCTGTCAGGATAGCTTTGGCTATTTGCAGTCATTGTTTATTTGGAGTCATTTATTTATGCATACAGAACTGGGGTACAGGCCACAGGTGCAGGGGCGGTGAGCAGATTCACCAGAGACAGATGGGGAGCAGAACAGGCAGATCCATGACGAAGTCCACTGCTAAGGGGAGCAGTGGGAGGGTCAGGAGAGGTCTACCGCAACATGTGGATCACTTCTGGAGCTGGTGGGTATCAAACTGAAGTGGTTTTAGCTTCTTAGTGCTGTGCTTTAACCTGCTGTGGCACCAGGGAGGGCCCTTTCTTCCATTTCTTTTAACAATGTCTTATTGTTTTCTTTATATAGGTCCCTCACCTCCTTTTTTTAAGTTTACTGCTAGGTATTTAAATTTTTTGTGTGATTGTAAATAGGATCATTTTCTTAAATTCTTCCTCTTCTAGATCATTGTTTGCATAAAGGCAGGCAACTGATTTTTGTGTATGGATTTGTAACCTGTCACTTTGCTTAACTGGATTATTGTTTGAATTAGCTTTTCCATGAAATCTTTATTCTTTTTGTGTATTATCATGACATCTGCAAATAATGATAGCTTACTTCTTTTTCAATTCAGATTTTTTATATCCTTCTCTGGCTTAATTGCTCTAGCCAGGACTTCCAGTACTATGCTAAATAGTAGTGGTGAGAGTGGACATCCTTGGCTTGTACTAAATCTTGGTGAGAAGGATTTCAGGTTTTCACCATTGAGAATGATGTTAACTGTGGGTATGTCAGATACGGCTTTTCCCAAGTTAACATGTAAAATACTCTATCTCTAGTTTTTTGAGGGTTTTCATGATAAGTGGATGTTGAAATTTTTTTTTTTGATGTTGAATCTTATAAAGTGCTTTCCCAGCACCTATATGGTCATATGGCTTTTAATCTTCCTTTTTGTTGATATAGTGAATTATTATATTGTTGATTGTTATATGTTGAGCCATCCTTAGGTCAGTGATATACTTTAGTCATGAATATAATCCTTTTAATACATTGTAATATTTGGTTTGCTGAAATTTTATCAAGGATTTTTCTGTCTGTTTTCATTAGGGATCTTGGTCTGCAGTTTTCTATTTTTGTGGTATTTCTTTTTGGTTTTGGTATTAGGGCAGTGTTGGCCTCATCAAGTGTGTATTAAAGTATTCCTTTTATTCTCAATTTTTTTTTTAAGTGTCAGAACAGGATAGGTATTAGTTTGTCTTTGAGAATTTGGTAGAACTTGCTTGTGAAGTCATGTGGTCCTGGACTTTTGTTTTCTTGGGGGTAAAGTTTTGATTAATGTTTCAGTTTCCTTGCTTGTGATTCATTTGCTCAGGTTTTGTATTTCTTCCTTCAGTCTCAGATGATTGTATGAGAATTTGTCCATCCCTTCTAGGTTGTTGAACTAGTTTGCATATAAATGTTCACAGTAATCTCTAATTATCCTCTGGATTTCTGCTGTGTCTGTTGTAACTTCTCTTTTGTTTTTATCCTATTTATTTGAGTTTTCTCTCCTTTTTTTTTTTTTTTAGTGAGTTGAGCTAGAAGTTTGCCTATTTTATTTATTTATTCAAAGAACTAGCTTTTAGTTTCATTGATCTTTTGGGCTACCTTTTTGATTTGTATTTCATTTATCTGTTCTCTAATCTTTATTATTTTCTTCCTTTACTGGATTTTGGTTTTATTTATTCTTTTTCTAGTTCCTTGAAGTGAGAGACAAGGTTGTTTATTTGGGCCCTTTCTTGTTTCTTGATATGGGCCTTGTTGCTCTATATTTCCCTTTTAGTCCTGCTTTTTTTTTTTTTTTTCCAGTCCTGTAAGTTCTGGAAGATTGTGTCCTTTTTGTCATTTGTCTTGAGGTATTTTTTTTTCTTTTATTTCCTTGTTAATCCACTGATCTTTTAGTTTCCATGTGTTAGAGGATTTCTCTGCTCTCTATTTGTAATGAGTTCTAGTTTTAAATGTTCAATTTCAAGTGTTCACCTTTACTTAGACTTTTTACATTTAGAAGTTTATTGAAGAGAAATGCCCACAATATATGCAACAATATATGCAAGGTCACTTATCATTACATTCTTTGTAATTTGAAATAATGGAACTAATCTAAATGCCCATTAGGAAAGGATTTGTAATATATAATACAATGCAGTTATATAGAGGATCCCACAGGGAGAATTGTATGTACTGAGATGAATATAACATAAAAAAGAAGGTTGAAGGCAGTGCTCATAATTTTCATATTGTTACAGGTTTTTGCAAAGATAGACATCAATGATTGCAAGTTTAGATGCACATAGGGAACAGACTGGTTTAATAAGTGGGTCAGGTAGAGACTATGACAACCTCAAGATCACACCCTATGTGAAAGCAACTGGCATCACTGTTTAGCTTCAGCTAAACAGTACTAGTGGGATGGCAGATCTTTGGATTTTTGCAAGAAAAGTTATAAACCATGGTACTTATCACCCTACTTTGTAATAGTCTATTTTCTTCTATGTTACCTTCAAAGTTCCTTGAAAACATTTCAGTTACCTACTCTTAGTTTTCATGTCAAGCAATAGAAATATTAAAAAATATGTTATTTGGTTTGTGACTGGACTTGTCACAGTGAGCAACACCCATCTCTGGGAGATCATATTATGGGGCATGTTTGGCCTTTCACTGTCTACACATTGCTTTTTATTTTTAACCAGGCCAAGAACCAGTTTACAGGTAAGGTTAGGGGCAAAGGGCTTATATATAGGAAGAATGGAGGCTCAGGTTTTCCCTGCCACTTAGAAATCCATGTCTCTGCCCAGGTCCAGGCAGTAGGCCTTGTACTGGTTGCAGGTGAGGGAGAGTAGGTGACAGTTGGAAATTTTCAGGGGTACATGCTGCTCTCCAGTGAGGAGATAGTCCTAAATGCACAGTCTAGCGGGGCTTTGAGGCACGTGGAAATAACTTTGACCCAGGATTTGTCCTGTGATTCTCTCACCATGGAACCCGAGTACATATCTGGCAACTGTTCTATCTGTTTGCCTAATAATATGGAATCATATATAATTTTTTATACTTTTATTTTATATTTAATACTGGAGTATTGCATTGTATATGCATACAATGCTTTCTTTATGCAATCATCTGTTGATGGGCATTCGGGTTGCTTCCAACTTTTGGTTATTGAGAATAAACCTGTGATAAACATCGGAGTACATATATCAGGAAACACCATATTTCCTTGATTTAGTGCTTTTATATCCTTTGGCAAATATACAGAAGTGGGATGACTAGGTTCTATGGAATGCCATTTTTAATTTTTTGAGGAATCTCTGTTTTCCATAATGGCTACACCAATTTATTTTCCCACCAGAAATACATGAAGATTTCCTTTTCCCCTCATGCTCACCAATACTTGTTTCTTTTTGTTGAAAATAACTATTCTCACAGGTTTGAGGAGAGCTTAGCGTGGTTTTGAAAACTAAATTTTAAAAGAAAAAAAGCAGTAAACTGTATTAAAAAACAACAAAACAATGACTGGGAACTTGTAGCTAATATTAAAACCTTTCTAAGCTTTACATCTTCTCATGCTGCTTAATTTTAGAGACATTTCGTGACATGTTACACATAGCCTGCAAGTTAATTAAGCCATCAGTGTGGAAGGTTGCTGGTAAATTCCAAGCCAGTTTCTAGGGTGTGTATATGTTTTGTGTGGAGAGCTGGCTAAAGGCATCCATACCATGATAATCCTCCCTGAACATTGCTAGGGTTCCAAACTGGCAATTCACCTCATTCCTGGCATGATTACCCACTAAGGGTCTGGTTTCCCTGGAAAGGCAGGTGAATAATGAATAAACAGGAAGAAAATCAACATGTTCAATTTGGTAAGAGCTTGATTTTCTCTGTTCTCACATGGTAAAAGAAAAAGTTGGTGGTTTTGAGAGGTGAAGTAGGGAGGGAGGGAGGGAGGGAGGGAGGAGCAGACGGGGGTGACTGGCGATGCTGCAAAAACCCCACAATTGCTGTCAAAGTGGTTTTTCACCCCTGGAGCAGGGTGATCTCATCGTTGCTGCATATGCATTCACCCCTGTTTTCTGCTCTTTTTGCCATGAAGACACGTGTAAATGCTGACTGCGTAAGTGTGCCCCAGGAGGCTGTGGGGATTTTAAAGAAGGACTAAGCAGGATTCACGTCTACTCTGCAACTTACTTAGCTATGAGCGCCTGGAAAAGTTGCTTACTCTACCTGATCTGATTTCAGAATGCCACCTGGCATGCGCTTTTGTCAGAACTAAATGAGATGAGATATTTATGTATAGTGACTGGCACATAACTGATGTTCAATGATGTTAATCCTCCAAGCCCCAGCCTGTTCCTAGGCTGAAGCCACCTTTAATTGGTTTCTATGGGAATAGCCATTTGTCTCCCTCTCTAGCATGCTTACTTCTCATCAGCAGGGAAGCACATGTTCAGGGCAACAGAATGGCCTGAATTCCAATACTGGTGGACAAGTGACTTCAGATTTTGAGACTTAAGGGTCTTCTCTATGAAACTGGGGTAGCGATGCCTAATAGTTCCCATACCTTTCTCAGTCTTTGTAAGGGCAAATGAGCTAAGGCAGGATTCCCAAGCTTTACCATGCATTAGAAACAACCAGGTAGATGGTTAATAATGATTGCTGGTCTCCATCTTCAGAGTCTCCAATTCAGAAAGTCTGTGGTGGAGCCTGAGCATTTGCATTTCCATGAAGATCCAGGCAATGTTGCTGTGGTGCCCCCAGATGGCACTGTGGGCAGAGCCTGGCTATGGTGTGCTCCAGGTGAGGTGAACAGCTGCCACTGTCTTCCGGGGCTGAGGTAAAGTCGTGGACACTACCTCTTGATTACAATTCTAATGGCAGGGCCCTTATTTTGACTACATTAAATACTTGCTTAATTTTCAGCTTATGTAGAACTCATATAGGCAGTGAGGAGGAAGAGGGTAATGTTCTAGGGGGCTTACTTTACAAATCATTGCAACTGAGGCAGACACAAGCTGAACAGGATCCAGTGGAGTTTTATCAGTCGGGTCCCCTGAGACATGCCTGAGTTAAATAAAGCAAATTTCTGGAACATCTTCCCATTATACAAGATTTTCTCCCAAATATGGAAGACATGCTTTGCGGAAATGTCAGGCCAGAGGCTCCTTTGGTGACTTGTCAAAAGCCCTGTCATCTCCAGGGTTTTCAAGTATGTGAAGGACGGATCTTCCCACCAAGGAAATCATAGGCTCTGACTCTTCATTTTAGAAGGTAGAAGATAAAGATAAGGATGAGGTGACACCTCTGCCACTTAATGAGAAGTCTGAATTACAGATCTAAAATTAACAGCTTCTCCTCCTCCTCCCCACCCACCCAATACTTTAAACTCTCCTTTGTCATTGTTTCTCAGAGCAAGCCAGCTGCAAGAAACGCGACCTGGATCTGCACACCTTTCCAGTGCAGCTGGGGTGGGATTCAGTGTTGCTGTAGGGCCTAAGTCCTGGGGTCGTGTAGATGTGACCCATCTTTTCACATCCTTGCTTCAAAATGTGACCTTACCAGTGACCTTCTGGATACCCATTTTCTAATCTAAATTGAAGGCAGTAATAGTATTTATTTCAAAGGGTTCTTGTTAGGGTTAAATAGATAAGCTTGTGAGCACTCAATAAATGATAATTCTTGTTACTCTTAGGGTTTGGTACTGACTCCTGCATGCCCTCCCTGGCTGGCCACTTTCCAGACTTATCCAGACATGTTCAGTTGGCTTGTGGGATCAAGATTCTCTATTCTTCTTTATATGGCTTTGGATAAAAGAGAAGGGAGGAAAATGACACAAGCTATGCAATGTCTACCATCTGACAGATTCCGGGTAGATAGGGAAAAGCTCTGAAAAATCAGACTTTCCACTGCTAACTTATGTTATGACCTCCCTTTTTTATATAATCATAATATCAAAATATTCTGAGTAACCTTCAGCTTACAATTGGATTGCCTCAGCCTCAGAAGGCAGTACCTGGCCTTGACAAGAAAGTACTGCACCAGGGTGAGAAATTCCTCTTGAAGTCAAAAGTCATTAAACCACTGGCTGATTAATAAAAACAAATGACTGTTACTGCAAACCCAAATCTTATCACTCTATCTCTCATAGCCTTCTATTCAGTTTCTAAATAACCACTCAAGCTTTCTACTATCTAGTCTTTAGATATGGAAATTCACCCAAGTCGCCTATGCAGAGCTAATCAGGTTTTCTACCATCTAGACTTCAAGAAAACTCACTTAAACATTCTAACAAGTTTTTCAAAGAACCTTACCTTAATTTGATTTACAAGAAATTTCCTCTTCCTGCCCTCACTTTACTTTACCCCCTAGGATGTCTCTATGAAAATAAAAGCCCTTAAGTAAAAGATAATGTTTCAGGGACTTTGTTTTGGTTAATCTTCACTGTGGTAAATATAGTAATTAGTCTTAAACTTTGTGAATCTATGTACCTGTTTTAACCTTGATAGATTGATTTTAAAAATGTTATAATCTCAACTAAAGGTCAAAAAATGACCCCAGACTATTCTTAGCAAAAAGGTGATTGTGATCTCAGCCCATTTCATATGCTAATGTCATCCCTCTGCCTGCCTGAAGTGTATAAAATAAACCTCTGCTGAAGGCAGAGCTGGCAGACTTGCACTCAACTACCATTCCTGTGTCTTCCTCTCACCCACTCCCCTTTTTCCTTTTTCCCCCTTTCTCTAGGAATCTCCGCTTGCCACGCCATTCCCAGCTTGAGACCCTGCCTGTTCTGCCCCCCAATAATCCACGATCGGGACAATGTCTCTGACAGGAAACTTTTGCATTGGGCCTGGGGAAAGAAATGGGGACACAGGGACAGCAGAAGGTCCCTGAGAGTCTGACCCCACCTGACTCCAAGAACTGATTCCTGTGTGGTAGGAATTAGAGCAATAAATGAAGAATCAGTTTTGTTCTGGGTTTTGTGGGACACTTAGAGGCTCAGAAAACTAGGTGACAAAAGGCATTACTGGGGAAAGGGTTCATACATGCCACCAGGGGCACAGTGAGAGCCAAAAAGACCCCCATGTCTGTTTCTATTCTCAACGTCCTGGCCAGGAAGTGGTGTTTTATTAGAGGCCACCATATCCCTGCAGATTATAAAGAGTTTCCCACAGGCACTTGTGGATGGGTAGCAGATATCAGTGAGGAACATGAGGTTTTCTTCTGAGTGGGGAGAAAACCTAAATTATGGGTGTGGGAGGGACTACGTTTATACTGCAGAGAGCAAGTGAGGGCTAAGGGTGATATTTGGGTAATACAGCTGCAGTGTGCTGGGCTCTGGTAAGTACCCAGTGACCATCATTGTTACTCTGACATTCTGATTTCTCCCTCTGCTAAAGGACTAGGCAGTTTCTGCTGAGGGTGGTGAAGGTATGTGAGAGCTCTGGGCTCCCCCTTCCATTGGTATCTTTGAAAGTGAAAAAGTTCATTAACATCAATCTTAGAGGTGTCTTTGGGACTCTGACTCCAATCACAAGGGAGACAAAATAAAAATAAGCAAAATGACCTACGTCAAACTAAAAAATCTGTACAAGGAGAGGAACTGCCGTACAAATGAAAGGTGATTTACTGAATGGGAGAAGACATTTGCAACTCACAGATCTGACAAGAGAGTTTAACCCAAAATACACAACGAACGAAACAACAACAAAAAGCCATCTGATCAAAAAATTGAGGATCTGCCTAGACACTTCTTTAAAGACTTGTAATAGGCACATGGAAGAATCTTTAACAGTTACTATTTAGGGAAATGCAAATTAAAACCACAATGAGATATCATCACTCCTGTGAGAATGAAAAAGACAAGAAACAACAAGTTTTAGAAGGGCATGGAGAGCAGGGAGCCCTTGTGCACTACTGATGAACCTGGTATAGCCACTATAGGAAAAAGAGTCCTTAAAACATTAAGAGTGCACCTAGGTATCTACCCAAAGGACACAAAAACATTGACTCAAAAGAACACCTGCACCCCCATGTTATTGCTGCTCTATTTACAATAGGGAAGACGTGGAATCAACCCAAATGCCCAAAAATAGATGACTGGATTAAAAAGATGTGGTACATATACACAATGGAATATTGCTTAGCAATCAAAAAAGATAAACTCATGCCTTTTGCAGCAACATGGATGGAGCTGGAAGGGATCATGCTTAGTGAAATAAGCCAGAAAGAAAAAGAAAAATACTAAATGGTTTCATTCACTGTGGAGCGTAAGGGATCGGGGGGTCAGGGGGACAGAAACAATTGTATAGAGTAAAAACAAAAACAATGAACAACTATAAAAAAGTGACATTTTATGGGAGTGGAAAGGGAATGGGATCAGAACTGGGGTCAGAAGAGTGCAATGGACTATGGTGATGGCACATAGGTGAATTGGTGGTGGGAAGCCCATGAGGATAACCACTGAGATGAAAAAATGCAAAAAATGAAGAATGATGTAAAAAAAAAATTAGGAATGCAGATAACATAATTTGGCCATCCTGCTTCTGGTTATTTACCCAAAGAATACAGAAACATTAATTGGACAAGATATATGTATCCCTACATTCATTGTAGCATTATTTTCTAAAGAGAATATATGGAAACACCTAAATGCTCATTGGTAGGTGAATGGATAATGGCGATAAGG
Organism: Condylura cristata; assembly: GCF_000260355.1. Classification (NCBI taxonomy): domain Eukaryota; kingdom Metazoa; phylum Chordata; class Mammalia; order Eulipotyphla; family Talpidae; genus Condylura; species Condylura cristata. The sequence goes on along the minus strand of NW_004567122.1, from coordinate 34,460,577 downwards.
CATATACCCAATGGGGTACAGCTACATGAATAATGAAATTTTACTATCAGCAACAACATGTATGGATCTAGAGGACATTATAATGTAGAAACACAAATACTGTATGACTTTACTCATCTGAGGAAGATAAACAAAACAATCAAGACAAAAGGAAACACAGATTATAAGAACAAAATGGTGGTTTCTATAGAAAGGGGGTGGGTATAGATAAGCTGGGTAAAGGGGATCAACTGCATAGTGGTGGATGGAAGGAAAGTAAACATTTTGTGGTGAGCAAAAAAAAAAAAAGAATGCAGGGTGGGTTCAACTCCAAACCAAGTCTATTTTCTCCAATCAAACTGAAGGTCTATTTATCTGAGGAAAGAGTAACTTCACCTTAGGTGCTAGGAAAAAGCAATGATCCTGGCCAACTTTGTTTAGGCTTGAAATCAGAAGACGTAGGTTCAAATTTCTAGTTCTTTTACCTTTGAGCTGTGAGCCACAGGCCAATTATTTAACTTCCTTATCTGTACAATGGGAAGAAATTGCCTGCTGTCCCACCAGATAAAAAAATGCCAAAATGTGAACTGTGATGTTTTATTAAGGGAACTAAGGAAAATATGACTTAAGTATGACTGATCAAGGTCTCCTATGGGTTCTGGCATTTAACCTAGGCAGGGCCCTTACTTTGAAATAAAGACTGATGAGGGAGTTTCAGCATGGAGATGGAGGAGGGATGAGAGGGTATTTCTGGACACCCCTGAGTGTTTGTCATCTACTCCTGAGGCTGGTTCACAGGACATGAGCTTCATAACTTTATCAAAGGTGTCATTGAGTCCAGCCTGAGAACGCAAAAGACACCTCTCCTTTCGCCACTGCTGTGGTCACTTACTGCTGTGATCTTCTGGGCTGGCAACTTCTAGATCAAGGGCTTGCTCTCTTCTCTTTGTTGTCTAGCCCCAGGCTAGGTCCTGCCACACAGTGGGGTTTCTCACAGCACTTGCAGAAAGATTTAATGTGTGAATGACTGAGAAACTGTGTTTCATTTTTTTTAGATCACAGTCCTATAGTCTATATCTGTACATTTACTGTCACTCTCACACCTCGTCTCTTTCTAATATGTCCTTACATTAAGTCACAGGTCTGGGGAGATCTGGAACTGGAAATACAAATTGGGTCTGAAAAACAGGAAAATCTGAGACAGAACAATAAGAATAGTTTTGCTTTTTGTGCCTTTGAGATCAACTTTGGGGAAGAAGTAAATCTTGGAAATTGGTTGCTGGCAGTGGGATGATGTGGGTGCAAAAGGAAATTCTGTGGAGGATTTGTCTTTCAACCCAACAACACTGTTGTGTGTCTTCAAGGAACTATGGACTCTGGAGTCTTCCCATCTTGGTAATAACTGGTTTTGTCAAAAGGGACAGGGAGCTTACAAAATAAATCTGGCTATGGCTTCCATTGCTACTAGAATTAGAACAGGCAATCTATGTTTGTGAATGTTACTCTGATTCCAAGCTTCTTGATTATTATATTGGTTTCTACTGTTGCTCCCATAACCTCATAGAAATAGTGGTATCAATGCTCTTTCTCTAAAGGTTTGCTATATACTACCTCGTGCAATATACTACCTTTGTGTCAATTCTCACAATTCTGCAAGTCAGTTATAATCTCTACCCCATTTTCCAGATGAGGAAACTGAGGCTTAAAGGTGTTCAGTGATTTCCCCAAGATAATACAATAGGTGACCTTAATCCGAACCTTGTTTAAATCCAGGTTTGAGAGCTAAGTCCGAGTCCTTCTCCACTCCTTGAACTGCCTTCTTTGAAGAATATAAGGGTGAGTTTTTGATGATATTATACAGACCTCTCTCTGAAGTATTTCCTAAGTAGTTCAAACAAAACTTTTCAAAATATAGGGTTGTATGTTTTCCTGTGACAAGAAATCCTCCTCTCCCCAACTTCTCTTTAAGTCTCTTTTAAAGGCCCCCCCCCCCAGGGCTCAGTCTCGAACCTGGTGGAGAAAATGGAAAAAACAAACATTAAAGCAAAGAAAACAAAGAACTCCAAGGCCTATAACCAATCATGAATGAAACATGCTTCCCCAGTCTCACAAAATGTTAGTCTGATTGTCTTTGTTCTAAAAAGCTTTGGTGTCACAGAGCATCGATTCCCCCTAAAAATACACTTTATTCTTCTTAAAATGACACAGCCTGGCCTTAAGGATTCTTATCATCTCTACTGCTCCTGCAGGATGACAGACACTCACACAGTAAGTTTGTCATTTTCATTCTCTCTTCCTTTCCTGTCACACATGACTCCCACCCCCGCATAAGCAGAGGCTCTGAGCAGAGACTCCCCCTTTCCTCCAACTCCTCACCTCCCACACAGCTATGCACAACTCCTTGAACTCTCTGCAGAGCTTCATCTGCTTCCCTATGTATATATTGGTCTTTCTTTTCTCTCACCTTCCATTGTGACATTGTGGGTGTGCTATAGGCATTTCCCCAGAGGGGCCTGGTATCTGACTGATTGTGCTGAGCTAACATTTCTCATGCATGAACTCTGCTGTGACACATACTGAGTTTTGAATTGATGATCTTGTTTACTATTCACAACCCCCTCCTGAGAGAATGCAGAGAAGAGATAATGCGCTAGACAGGTTATAAGGACAGCTGTTTGTGTAGATTTAGACACAATGACATAACCAGAGTTGCCTCAAACTTGGTTTTCCTCAGATTAATTTATGTTGACGGGCCCACCTCCTATAGGAACTTTTTTCCCAAGAAGAGGAGTGGCCACCCAGCTCTTGCCAGATATGATCTCCTGCATGGCACTCCCAACTGCTCAACTGGCAGGCATATGTAAATGTCAAGTTGTCTTTAATCATTAGACCCATCATGTTAGCAATAAATCTTCGAACAGGTTGTTGAACAATTAGTTCTTTGATTTTCCTTGGTCTATAGCAGAACTCTTTTAAAACCAGAACTCTTCTGATGTCCATAAAGACTATGGGCTCTATTAGGGTAGGAAACTCATCTATCTTTGGATTCTATTTTCATAGAATAGAAGCTGTTCAGTAGATGTTTGCTGACTGAGTAAGCAATTGTACTTTTCTAAGCCACAGTATTTTTTGAGGCAGTGGTTCCCAACTAGGCTGGATCAGTGTAAGTCCATTTAAAGTTGTGCTCTTCTCAGAAAAAAATGAGAAAATTTAGGGCAATGTATTAAGTTCTTAAAAAGCTCAATTTATACAATGTAAAAAGACTATTCAGAGATTGCATTCTTCCTAATTTGGGGATACAATTACCTTGATTTATGAGCTGAACTAACAGATGTGACTACGTTGACTAATTTGACTCCCACCCATTCTTTTGAGTGGATTTCCTCATCTCTTGCTGAGATGACTGAAGCAGACTCTAGAAGGAGTCAGCCTGGGTCCATTCTGTTTTCCTTTATCTATCAGTATGTTTAGTTACAAACCAGAGAACTGATTCCAGCTGACACAGGCATATCCTCAAGCATAGAAAAACTATTTAATAGATGATGAATCTGAATGCAATGTGATCCTGAATGGCATCCTGTAATGGAAAAAGGACAATAGTAGAAAACTGGGTAAAAACTCCAAATAAAGTTTGGAGTTCAGTTAGTGTTTTGTCATTGTTCTCAGTTTTGAAGAATGTGCCATGGTTATGTAAGATGTTTGCAACAGGAGAGACTGGGTAAAAGGTATAGAAAGTCTCTATATTGTTTGTGTAACTCTTTTATAATCTAGATTATATTATTAGATTATATATTAGATTATATTATATATTAGATTATATTATTATTATTTAAAAAATAAAATTAACTAAAAAAGATAAATCCTCATGCTCCATATACTCAATAATCCAATTGACTAATTATATTTTGAAAAATTATCTTAGGGTATTAGTGTTTTTTGTTTTTTTTTAAAAGATTTATTTATTCATACAGAACTGGAGTACAGGCCAGAGATGCGGAGGGTGAGAGGATTCACCAGGGACAGAGTGGGGAGCAGAACAGGCAGATCGACGAAGAACACTGCTGAGGGGAGCAGCGGGTGGGTCAGGAGAAGTCTGCCACACCATGTGGTCACCTCCGGGGCAGGCGGGAATCGAACTCATGAGGAAGTGGCTTTAGCTTCTTAGTGCAGTGCTTTAACCCGCTGCGCCACCAGGGAGGGCCGTATTAGTGTTTTTCTTTAAAAATTTTCCATGCTTCCCGCTGCATTATGAATAAAAGCCTAAATCCAGACCAGGCTCTGATGAGTTGGTCTGCTTGTTTCTTTGCTCATCTCCTGTCTTTCATCATTTCTACAATTTCTTCACTGGACCACACTTGTCTAGGTTTGACCTTTGCCCTGACCTTTACCTAGCGCCCTCTTCCTCAAATCTTTGCATTATTGCCTTATCTAATATTTTAGGGTTCTCTTCCAGAGTGTTTTCTTACCCATTCCAAATGGCTTCCCTGCCTCTCTGTCACACCACTTTGCTTTGTGTTCTTCAAAAACACTTAACATTATTTGTTCAATTATTTAAATGATTTATTTCCTGATTATTTATTTATATTTATTTATGACCCCCACCCCACTACTCACCCCTACCCCCCATTTCCAAACATTAGTTCCTTTAGGGCAGGGGTTTTACTGTTTACCACTGTATTCCTAACACCTATAATAGTGTTTGGCATACAACAGGGGCTCTGGAATTTCTTGTTCAGTGGATGAAAGAAGGAACATTTCATGTAGGAAGACTTCTTGATCCTTAGTCAGGGTTAATAACATTCTTTTAGTTGCTATGGAGTCCTGCACTTCTCTTAACGTGGCTCTTGTCCATATTGTTCTAACTATCTGCTGACCCATCAGTCTTCTCCTCTAGGTGGAGGTATGCTGGGTGGATTGATGTTATTCATCTCTGTACACAATGCCTGGCCCAACATGGGTGCCAAATAACCACAGGGCTCAATAGGGCCTCTAGCTTGGGTGCTTGTTGGCTCACTTGGGAACAAGGCCAGTCACTAACCACTTTGTTCATTTCTATATTGTTAGTACCTCGCATTAGAATACATGTGACACCTGCTTTTTGAATGAATAAAGGAAATGGCAGAAAGTAGTTTGGTAGCTGAGGGGGAATTCAGGAACGGACTTTGAAATTCAGTTAATAGGTCAGGTAGGGGCCCTTCCTGGTGGCGCAGTGGGTTAAAGCATGCACTAAGAAGCTAAAGCTACTTCCGCAAGAGTTCGATCCCCGCCTGCCCCAGAGGTGACCACATGGCGTGGCAGACCTCTCCTGACCTGCCCGCTGCTCCCCTCAGCAGTGCACTTGGTAGATCTGTCTGTTCTGTTCCCCACTTTGTCTCTGGTGAATCCTCTCACCGCCCCTGCACCTCTGGCCTGTACCCCAGTTCTGATTGCACAAATAATCTTTAAAAAAAGGTCAGACAGGTACTATTCAGAGAGTGGACCCAGAGGAGGGGTAAATTTCGGACACATTTCATTCTGCCCTAGTCTTGGGCCAGTCTTGTCATGTATTTCCTTGGGGCTCTCATCAAGGAAAGGAAGAGTTTTCTCTTGGTCTTCTGTTTCCTCTTTATTTCAATCTTCCTAGCCCTGTTCTCTCTCCTTTTGTTGAATCAGGGTCTTTCCAAACTGCAGACCCACAGCTGCTACTACAGTTTCCCCAGCATCTCACTCAGCAATCACCACAATGCCTGGTGAACACCCAAGGGAAGAAGCATAACCTCTTCCCTCCACTCCCCCCACCCCCCATTTAAGTGTTGTTTCCTTACCTGCTCTGATTTAAGCAAGAAACAGAAGTTAATAGAACCCTGGGAAGAGTAGTATGTTGGAGTTAGGCTTAATGGATTTTAAATGTACTCTGCCTCAGAAGTACATTTAGTCATGTAGAGCCTTGGCTTCCTCACCCATAGCATAAAGAGCTATTGAGAATATGTGCTTATGTCTGTGCACACACACACACACACACAATGATGAGATGACCTTGTCACCCTTTCAGTCTGAGCTAAAATTTTATCTACTTTATCTAAAGTAGGTCACTTGTCTTCCATCCTGTATGAACATCCACCTTAGTACTTATCATAATTTATTTATTTATTTTAAGATTTATTTATTTATTTATACAGAACTGGGGAACACAGGCCAAAAGTGCAGGGGGTGAGAGGATTCACCAGAGACAGAGTTGGGAACAGAACAGGCAGATAGATGAACTATACTGCTGAGTAGAGCAGCAGGTGAGACAGGAGAAGTCTCTAGGGTCAGGGATCACCTCCGGGGCCAGGGATCGAACTCGCATCAAAATGACTGCAGCTAGCTTGCAGTGCTGTGTCCTAACCTGTTGTGCCACCAGGGAGGGCTCTTATCACAATTTACAATTGATTTTTATGTTTTGTATCATTTCCCACATCCAAGTGCAGATACACAGGATAGTTACTTGTCACTGCTATATCTTGGACACTGCAACAGTGGGTAGCATAGAGTTAATTTATTACTGTGTTATTATTAATACTTATATTATTTTTATGCACAGAGGAGAAAGAAGGAAGAATTAGAAAGAAGAAAACCAACATCTCTAGGTAAAAAAGATTGTTTTGTTTAGCGAATGGAAAGAGTAGTTTAGATTCACCAAGGTCAAGCTGTGGCCAGGGGGTGCTGGCCAAGAAAGTCTTATCTCCCAAAGATACTTGATATTTGTTTCACTAGTTGCCAGTTTATAATTGGACCCTGAGTTTGATAAGATAAAGTTTCCTGGATGCCTCTCCCACTTTAGTCTGCTCATGTAGTTTTGATTTATTCTAGTAATTAATTCAGCTGGTATTTTCCCTTTGGAACTCTGTTACTAAAACAAACTTGACAGACATTCTGCTTGTAGGTAGAATACTTGCAGTGTAGGAAGGAAATGAACTCCGGTGGGCAACATGAGTCCCATACTGGTTTGGTGATGGCAAGAGAATGAGTGAGAGCAATGGGACTGTCACCAGTTCTCACAACCCAGCACTGGTCTCAGGGAGAGGGGAGAAGCTCACTTCTGGTTATACTGCCCTGTTAGCCTTATAAATGTGTGGGGCAGTACCGAGAGCAGAAATAGTTACCTCAATTCCTTAGTCATTTGCTGACAATCTAAGGCTAATTGAATAGGATTTATGGGGGAAATAAAATAGGTCACAGTGAGAAGATTCAGAGGGATGAAGAAAATTGTATAGTCAGCCTCTCTTATCAAACATCTCCGAAGTTACCGGCACATTCTAGACACTTCAATGGAGTGTAAAAAATCCAGTCAAAGTACTTCTCTCAAGGAGCTTACTATATTCTAGTGAAAAGAAATGGACAACAACCAACTGAACAAATTAAAGAAAATAAAACCGTGTAATGAACAGATTGGCTGAACTCCTGTGCCTGAAATGATAAGCTCAATTTTAGAGGGAAAACTATGGATCCCTCAACTTCTCCAGCTGCTAAAATAAAATATTTCTACATCCTTTCCTACTTACTGGTGACATTTTCTATTTACCAGCAATGTGGCTTTAGACAAGTTGTTCAGTCACTCTAATTTGACAGCTATAAAATGACAGAAATAATGATTACACGCCTCATAGCTTTATTATGAGATCTACATGTGATAGCAGTAAATATGAATAATTATCAATTACTTAATATGTGCTGAGAACTATGCTAAATGCTTCAAACATAATACTTAATCTTGATAATGTTCTTAATAAGGTGAAAAGCATTATAATCCCTATTTTGCAGATGAGAGAGTTTGTTCAATGTCACCCAGAGTTAGTATTCAAATCCGATCACTCTTTATCTCAAGTCTTCCATCTTAGCTCCATATCTTCCAGATGTTGAAGCCTTACAACAGTGCACCTCACATGCCCAGTCCAGTGTCTGTGTGGGAGCTCTCATGCTTTACTTTACCATTACTGCTTCCATTGTCTTCTTTCCACTTCACAAAGACCATGAGCCATCATAGAACCTGCATTCTAGAATGTCACATGCAAAAGTTAATGATTTGTCCTACAGCTGGAGCTATAAGCCAGATCTTGATTCCCAATCTCTAGGTCTTTTGCCTTCAAGGGACCACCTGGAGTTTTTGCTTATTATAATTAAATATGTTTTGAAAGTAACCCTCAAGAATACACAGTGAATTTGCTTCAGTAGATCCAGCTGTTGCAAAACAATAGATTCAATTTTTTTCCTTAGCATTGCTTCTATTAACATTTAAAAGATTCCTCCATATTCATTGTTCCTATTTTAAGCTAAAAACATTATCAGAGCTTTTCAGTATTCATCAGCTGATGAAACCCATCAGGATTCTGAATCAACACCTCCTCTACCACCTGCCACCCAGGCGTGTACTCTGCCGTGTCTGTCTTGCTCCTCCTTGTGTAGGTCCCAGGAATTCCAGGTTTCTTGAGAAGTCTCAGAGTTGGTATTTAAATCTGATCACTCTTTATCTCAAGTCCTCCATCTTAGTCCCATATCTTCGGATGTTGGAGCCTCACAACAGCGCCCCTCAGATGCCCAGCCCAGTGGCTGTGTGGAAGCTCTCATGCTTTATTTACTTCTACCATTACTGTTTACATTATCTTCTTACAAAGACCATGAGCCATCTTAGAATTTGCATTTTAAGGAAGGAAATATTAATTCCTGCTGGCTTTTTTTTTTTTTTAAATGCACATGGTCATTCCCATACTCTTGGATTTCTAGAGCTGAACTTTAAACTTGAAAAGCTTAAAAGAAGTCTATTTGGAACGGATTGTTAGACTATCGTGTTAACCTGTCAGACTGGAGGAAACCACATCTGTGCTCCTTGCTTGCAAGCAATGACAATTACACGAGGGAGGAGGCAGGATGGAAGGAGACATCAAGTGTTTTTCCTCCTGTGATCCAGGAGGCTGAAGCTTCTTCTGATCCTTCCCTGAAGTAGTGCAGATTCTAACAGTGCAGTTCGGATGTCTTCTTTCAACTCAAGAACTCTGATATTTAACTGCCCACTGTCTTCTTTTAGAAGTCTAACACCTTACTTTCATCCCTAAGTAGCTTTTTGTTTAGTCTTTTTCACATTTGTTAATAACGCTATCGTTTGCACAAGGGAAACTGTTGGCATCTTCCTCAATATTATTTTCCCCAGCAAGCCACCCATCTCTGATTATCCTTTAAAGAGATGCAGACACTGTCATGTCTCTTCACCTTCAGTGCTGCCACCATGGACCAAGTCACTGTCCTCTCCTGGCCTCCTAAGTCACTGTCCTCTCCTGGCCTCCTAATTTCCACGGCTTCCTAAGTGGCCTTCTGCTTTCTCGCTTGACTTTCTTTATACTCACTGTGGCAACCAGAGGGAGGCTTTTAAATCTGCATTGGTACATTACCTCCCTGTGCTCAAAATTCTCCAATGGCTTCCATTCTTTCTGAATGAATCTTAATTTCAATGTGGTCTAGAAAGCCCTCATGTTCCATCCCTCCTCCATCATTCTCTAAATTCATCTAGTCTATCTCACTCTATAAAATAAATTTGATGAGGACAGATTTATCAGTCTTTTTTTCCTACTCTGTTTTCATTTAGAATAGTACTTGGAATATAGTAAACACATAAATGTATTTATTCAATGAATGAATAACAGTTAAGAGATTAATCTAGAGATGAATATACCTAACTATGTTTTGTCAGGACTCATTACAGACAGACAGAACATTAATTTAAAGAGGAATGTGATTGAATCACTGCTAATGTGACTAGAAATTCAAGGATGGATTATTTTCGGAGTGGTCATATTCAGGAATTCATTAATCACTGACTTCCTTTGTCTATTGTCTCTTTATTTTTCCTGTTAGCTTCATTCCTAGGAAGGTTTTATTGGCACCATAAATTTCAGGCTTACCTTGTGCCAGTTTAGCAATAATAGTGTGTGTGTGTGTGTGTGTGAGTGTGGGGTGGGGTGGGGGAACAGGGCAAGTCTTTCCCAAAGTTTCTGTCCAAAGTCCTAGGAGACCATCTCATAAACAGTCGGAATGAGGGGCTCCTCTCTCAACCTATCAGTGTAACCCAGAAAGATGAAATACTTCTATCGCTTGAGCTGAATTATTTGACTTCCCCAGAGCAGAGAGAGTAGGAGGATCAGGCCCACCTCGTCTCCAGAGGCTGAGAAAGAGAGGGGGCTACTTCTCTTAAAGGAAGTAGGTACATCCACACCACAGTGACATCAAGATTTATCTCTTGAGGAGAAAGGGTTCTGATCTTGTCATGATTATGCTCCAGGATCCTCATTCCCTATTGAAGGCACTAATAAAATCCTTGGGCTGGTATTCAGTATTCATCCTCATGTCTCAATTTCTTTTTATTACAGAGATGCTATTTGCTATTCTGGGAACACCCTTTGTTCATGTACCCATCTAAAACATCTACACACCTAATACTTATTAAGCCCCTGCTATTTGTGCCTCCCAGTCTTTGTTCATTTAATGACCATGCTCCTGAACACCTTTGCCTTCTCCATGTGTAATAAAAACTAATGTATTCTTTGTAGCTGGATTAAGCATCATATTTTCTGTTTAAAAAACATTTATTTATTTATGCATAGAAGAACTGGGGTATAGGCCAGAAGTGTGGGGGCTGAGAGAGGGGGACATAATAGGTGGATCTAGTGAAATACACTACTTAGGGGAGCAGCAGGTGGAACAGGAGAGGTCTGCTGTGCCATCTGGGTTAGCTCCCTGGCTGGGATTGAACTCATGCTACAGCAGTGATAGCACCAAAACTATGGAGAACCCAGCATCATATTTTCTAAGATTTTTTTCATTCCTTTTCTCCCCATGCAGCTCAGAATGATTTATTCTTTCCAACTCTTTCAGTACTCCTCTATTGAGGCAGCATTTTTGGTGTTGGCTAATGGTATGTGTACATGCCTATTCCCCTATTTGGCTCAACACTTCTCGAGGGTTTGGACATCTCATCTCTCTCGCACATGGTCAGTTAATAAAGCACACATAGCAGTCATTTAAAACTATTTGAGAAAATTAAAGAGTAACAAACTGAATTGATTTAAACTTTCAGTTTCTCCTGTATCCTCACCATGAAATGTTTATTGTATTGTACATCTGGGTTTATAAAATGTTTTCAGGACTTTCATGTTATACACTTTTTATAATGGCATCCTGAAATGGATATTATCTGTCTATGTTAAGGACAAAGAAACTGAATCTCAGTTAAGTCAGTTAACTTTTTGATTGTACATTGATAGAGAAATAATTGCACAGATCCTTTGACTTCACATTAGTCTTGAGTATTCTGGCAACAAGTGATAGCCGTTCAAATAAACTTAAATGACAACAACAAAAAGGGAATTATTGCTTATTTGGGGATGCCTAAAGAACCATACTTTTTGGTATTCATGCCCTGTGCAGTGCTTCTCTCATTCACTCTGAGCTTGTACCTGTGACCTGCATTGGCCAGTGGAACTTTGGCAAGCATACAGTAAACAGAAGTTTAGTAAGCTGCTAACACACTGGGATTTGCCTACGTACCTCCTCTTGGGACCCAACTGACATGTGCCCAGCTATGTGGTGAGACTATGCGGGAGAAGACCCAGATGCCCTAGTCAATAGCCCAGCTGAGTCTTCAGGGGCTGTCTAGTACCAGCAGCCAGTGCAAGTGAGCATCCTGCAAGACCCAGCCTCCAGATGGCTGAAATCCCACCTTCAGAACCAGAATCGTTTAAAATGACAATTAAAGGATTGTCAGTTAAAGCCATTAAATGGTATTCTGTATTTATTTCATGTTCATCATATGTCCAACCCTGGACCAGTAACTGGGACCAGGATGGTGGGTTCTTGTGTCTCCTATCAGGACTCCATAGTATAGGGCAAGATCCTCAAAGGAGGGATTAAGAAATTGGGCAGAACAGATGAGGACTTTAGTTATTGAAGTCTGGTAGAAGCTGTGGAAAGACAGCAGAATTCCTCAGTGTCAGCAGTCTCACATCATGGAAATGCATACTGTGAATGGTTAAAAGTTCATTTCCTTGGTGGCGCAACGGGTTAAAGCACAGCACTAAGAAGCTAAAGCCACTTCAGCATGAGTATGATCCCTGCCTCAGGAGGTGACCACTTGTAGAGGCAGACCTCTCCTGACCTGCCTGCTACTCCCCCCAGCAGTGTGCTTCGTTGATCTGCCTGTTCTGTTCCCCACGCTGTCTCTAGTGAATCCTTTCACCATCCCTGCACCTCTGGCCTGTATCCTAGTTCTGCATGCATAAATAAGTAAATCTTTAAAAAAAAAACTTCATTACTTTCATTTTACAGATACTTTTTTTTTTTTTTTTTTACAGATACTTAATCAAGGCCCATTTCATGGTCAAGATTCACCAGTTACCATATTAGATTCCTGGTCTTCTGGCTCCTACTCTTTGTCTCTTTCTACCACCCTGTGTTTCCTTAGGAGTGGAGGTGAAAGTTTGTGAGCATGTGAGTGTTTCTAGGTGTCTGATCTGGGGTGAAATGGAGGAGACTTAGTAGGGGCAAGGGTCTGTGATAGAACTTTTGAAAGTTGTTTTCAGTTGCCAGTGCCCTGGGCAGAGACCCAGGTTCACACAGACATCAGCTTTATGGATTTGGAGTTAGAACTAATTTAGTTCCAGTAATACATGCTACTTTACCTTTGCTGACGCATGGATTATTAAACTGAGCAGCCCTGCCATGTCCCTAAAATATCAAATTTTCATGGGGAAATTCTTATAGACAACATTTGCGACCTCAGTCTTCATGGCTAATGTGAATTGGTGACTCTTTAGACAATTTGAGGGCAATTTTGGTGAAAATTTCCAGTACATTTTGTTTCCACAGGCAAAACAAAAAATGGCTTTCACTGCACAAGCAACAGTTGTGTGTCTACTCCAGAAAAGGCCATCAATTGTGGTCTCTGAAAAATCAATAGCAATAGGTAGGAGGCCAGACTCTTCATGCTCACTGTATTAATCTCTTTCTCTTCCTACCCATCAATAGTAGAGATAGAGTTGTAGAATATTCATTCTGAGAGGGAATTTAGAATTTATTTAGTAAACTGGCAATTTTAGAAATTAGGAAACAGGGCCAGAGAAGTTGAAAGGCTCTTTCCCATTCATATAGTAACTCTTTGAAGGTAGTTATGTCAACCACTCTCCCACTCTCCCACACAGGAACCCTTAAAGATAGGGTTGGCCTTAGATCTTTCATCTTCAGCTTTGAGGCAAGCTTTCTTGCACAGCCCTGAAATCTTCTGGTGACTTCAGTGATAGATCTGACAGAACAGTGAATAGATCATGAAGAAGGGAAACAGGGAGGATGCTGAGATTCAGAGGAAACTGACTTTAAACAAGGGTGCATTAGGATGAAAAGAATGGTCTATGTTTCTCCAGTAGACTTTACTGCCAGTCTTCAGCTATAAACAGGACACTTGGATCTAACATTTTATTTATTTAATTTTTATATTTGATTTCTTTATTTGTATATATTTTATATCAGGGGTACTCCCCATAAAATTTCCCCACCAATTCACCCGTGCACCATCACCTTAGTCCTTTGTGCTCTCCCCACCCTTGTTTTGCACCCTCTCCCTCCCCCTTCTCTGTAGAATGTCTCCGATTTACAGTTATCTGGTTACTATTTGTTTAGTTTTGTTGTATTTGTTTTAATTGTTATATAATTTTCCCCCTGACCCCCTTATTTGGTTTCCTTATATTTCTCCTATAAGTGAAACCATCCCATATTTTTCTTTTTTCTTTCTAATGTATTTCACTGAGCATAATCTTGTCCAACCCCATCCATGTTGCCATGAATGGCCTTAGGTTATCTTTTCTTTCTTTCTTTTTTTTTCTGAACAGTATTCCATTGTGTATATGTACCACATCGTCCTGATCCAGTAATATATTTTTTGGGGATTTGGGTTGTTTGCGTGTTGTTCCTATTATAAACAGTACTGCAATAAACATAGTGGTGCAGGTGTCCTTTTGATTTAATGTTTTGTGTCCTGTGGGAAGATCCCTAGGAGTGGAGCTGCCGTATCAAATGGCAGCTCCATCTTTAGTAGTCTGAGGAATCTCCACACAGCTTTCCATAGTGGTTGGACAAGTTTTCACTCCCACCAGCAGTGTAGGAGAGTTCCTTCTTTGCCACAACCTCACCAACATTGTTGTTTTTAATATGTGCTATTCTTACTGGTGTTAGGTGGTATCTTATTGATTATGAGGGCTGTGGAACATTTTTTCATATGGCTGTTTGCCACTTGCATTTCATTTTTGGAGAAGCATCATATGTTTCAACTGTCCATTTTTTGACTGGATTATTTACTTTGTTTTTCTTGAGTCATGTGAGTTCTTTGTTTATCTTTGTGATCAGTCCCTTATCAGTTGTGAAATACAAAAATTTTCTCCCAGTCAGTAGGGTGTCACTTTGTTTTGGTTAATGTCTCTTTTACTGTACAGAAGTTTTATAATTTGATGTAGCCCCAGTTGTTTATCTTTTCCTTCTTTGCTTTAGGGGATGAGTCTTTAAAAATGTTACTGAGATATATGTCTTGTAGTGTTTTATCTATATTTCCTTCTATACATTTTATGGTTTCAGGTCTTATGTTCAGTTCTTTTACCCATTTCTGAGTTGAATTTTGTGCATGGTGTGAGGTAGTGGTCTAATTTCATTCTTTTGCATGTGGTAGTCCAGTTTTCCCAGCATGGATCTAACATTTTCAAGAGGTTGCACAGGTCCCTGTACAAAATTATCCATGCTATGTTTCATATTCTCAGGGTCCTGACTTACCTTTTTGAGGTTTAAAGAAGTTGGGCGATTTACCCAAGATCACACAGTCAGAGTAACTGATGCCAAAGCCTGTGCCCTCTGTATTACTCTGCAATGCCTGTTAGGAACTAGGCATAATCTTTAATATAGATGGAATTGAAATTATTTTATCTCAAGGAAAAATTCATAGAGATACTTCAGGAGTCTAGCTGTATTTAAAAGCTGCATTGGGTAGCTGGTTGTGGGTCATAATGTCCAATGTAAAATCTAGGTCTCATCATCTATCTCTTCCTCACATTGTCCTTACAGCTTTCTCCCACTTCTGCTCAATCGTGTTTCTCTGTGTGGCCTGCCCTATCCATTCTTTTAGTCTACACTACTCTGAATTTAGGACTCTCAATTCCCTTTATCTGTGATCTTAGGGAATGCATATTATCCCTTCATATACAATGGACATTACCTCATGGTATTGATCATGAGAGTGAAAAGGAAATAATGCTTGTAAATCATGATGCTGTGTCTGGCACTTCAAGTGCTTGAAAATGTTAGCTGTTCTTTAATATTATAACAGACAGTATTAATTGGAGAACAGAATGGTGCAGGAAGGAAAACATAAAGGGGAAAATATGACCTTTTCATGTTTAACTTCCTTTCATGCACTGATTCCTTTACATGTGCTGGGCACACAACTATACTCACTGGTTGGTTAGATTAGATCAGCTTATTCCAACAGAGAGAGACAAGTGAAATTGTTCAGTGGGAAAACCAACCAGGTGTGCACAAAGATACATGTAAGAGGATAATCTTTGTAGGATCATTTGTAATAAAGAAAACCCAGAAATAACCTAAAGTATTGGTTACATCAATTGTGGCACATCTCACTTAATACAGCCCTGTACTTCTAGGTGCTTAGGATAAAACCCTCTTTTTACTCACTCCACGCATGAATATCATCAGTAAATCCTGTTGACACTCCCTTCAAAATATATTTAGGATCTCACCAGTTCTTATCACTGGCTTAGCTGTCACCTTGATCTTAAATGATTATCATCTCTCCTTAGCTTTTTGCAATCACCTTCCATCTGGGCTTCCTGCTTCCACTCTTTCTCTTTCCAGCTAAGTAGCACCCTTGCAGTTCCTTGAGCGTTTTAGTTTCATTTCTGCCTCAGTGCCTATGCATTTGCAAAGGCAAGCAGCAGTCATTGTCTGGAACACTCTTCCTCACAGTGTCCTCACAGCTTTCTCCCATTTCTGCTCAATCCTGTTTCTCTGTGTGACCTGCCCTATCCGTTATTTTAGTCTACACTACTCTGAATTTAGGACCCTCAATTACCTTTATCTGGCTCTAGTTTTTTTTTTTTTTTCATAGCAGGCTTCATGCACTATATATTAACATTTTTACTGAGTGCACAGTCTACTTCCCTACACTAGAGTGTAAAGTCCATGAAGGTAAGCACACCTAGAGTGTTTCCAAGCACATAAATCAATAAACATATTTTAGGGCCTCCCTGCTGGTGTAGGGTTAAAGTCTCAGCACTATCAAGCTATTTACCATCAGCCACTGTAACATGAGCTTGATCCCCATGGCTAGGAAGCTGGCCCCCATAGGGTACCCATTGGAGACCTCTCCCACCTAGCCTGCTGCTCCCCTCAGCAGTGTATTTCAGTCAATCTGCCTGTTTTGCTTCCCACTCTTTCTCTGGTGAATCATTTCACCTCCCTCCCCCACCACCTCTTGTATGCATAAATAAATGAAACAAATAGTTTATTTAAAAGAAAATAAATATTTTTAAAAAGGAATGAGTGAATTAATCTTTAAATGATTTTGTATGGAATCTTGAAAGCAATCATAGAGATTTATATTATTCACATGGAAAATATCCAAGACATATTTTTAAATAAGAAAATAAAGTTGTAAAGCTATTCGTGAATATATTTAAACAGAAAATTAATAAACACAAAAACCATATATTATAATATGTACGTATATCTTCATGTATATTTAAAAAAGTAAACTCTTTATATCTGAAGACACACATATAAAGAAGTAAAATGCTGGGAATGCATGCCATCTTCTAGACTTACTGTACTAGTTAACTTCTTTTTTTTAAAGATTTATTTATGCGTGCAGAATGGGGTACAGACGAGAGGCTTCACCAGAGACAGAGTGGGGAGCAGAACAGACAGATAGATGAAGTACACTGCTAAGAGGAGCAGCGGGAGGGTCAGGAGAGGTCTGCCGCGCCATGTGGTCACCTCCGGGGCAGGCGGGAATCGAACTCATGCGGAAGTGGCTTTAGCTTCTTAGTGCTGTGCTTCAACCCGTTGCGCCACCAGGGAGGGCCTGTACTAGTTAACTTTTAGGAAGGACGAAGCTCTGTTCGTTACACTTCTCTAATTTTTAAATTTATTCTTCAAAGCTGTATTCAGGTATTACTTTTGCAAGATTTTTTAAGTTAAAAAAATGAAATATGTGCACAAGTAATATAGCACTTTTGTTACATTTTCCTAAACAAACTAATCTGGACACGTTGCTGGTGGGGAGGTTTGTTGAATGTGGACATCTCTGGCCAGCTGATTATTCTTGGCCACTTGACCGGCTCCTCACCACCCCAGATCTACAAACTTTCCCACACTGAACTGTTAGCTAATCGGGAGCAGGATCATAATTGTTGCTGAAAACCTATTTTCTAGCACAATGTTTTAGGAGGTGCACAGTACATATTTGTTTAACTGAAGCTGGCCTTTCCTGTGCTCTGAAGTCATTCAGAGGTAGCTGTTTTCTGGTATGTTCTGAAATGCAGCCTCAGCTAGTTCCCTCTCCTTCCTGCAGATGGCAGTCTTCATGAGCGTGAAATAGCCAGGCTTTCTAGAGCAGTAATCATCAGTCCCTCAGAGGGAAAGCATGCTTTCAGAAATACTTATTCATAACTTTTCTTGACTATTCTGGATGAGATTAGTAAATCAAATGGCCACCTATAAACATAGCTTCAAGAAACCAATGCAACACCTGTGTTTTCATGTAAAGAGCAATAAAAGGGAAGTAATAGATAATAAAATACTGTATATTTTAATAGCGGATACATGGTTGATATTTCTCTAGAAGATATGGCAAAGTTGTAAGATGTTCACCTCAGGAGAATCCCTGTGACTACAACAGTTAGAGATCCTGTCTGATACAGGAGCTGCTGTGAGAAGTAATTTTCTAAAACAATAAAGAACTCTTTGCCAAGCTCTGAAAAAAACAAAGCACACATTTTCCTTCATTTTAATGCATTTTCAGTCCTTCAAATTGTGTATTAAATTCTGAATTAAAGCCAAGCTCCCTACTCCCACCCAAAAATAAGCAGCTAGGTTCTAGGCTCAGCTAATTATAAAACAATGTTTTTGTTGTGCAAGTCCGCTCTTCATATTGTCTGCATTCTTCACTCTCCATCACTCTATGCAGTGTTCATTCAGTGAATACAGTACTAAAAAATAAATATTGCTATACATTTCAATAATGGCCCTCTAGGGGGCACTGATGACTCCATTAAGAACTTCTGAAGTAATAATAACAGGGATACTGAAATAGTTGGGCTGTTTAACAAGGCAAAAGTGGCTACTGGACCTTGAAGTGTGACTAAGGAATAAAAAACATGACAAGAACAAAAGTTTTAATTTAAATTTATATATAAATTTAAAACTGATACTTGATTATTAGAAAATGTTTAAGAATGATTGTAACAACTTGGATATGGGAAGCTATGTGGACAACTGTAAATTTTATGAAATCCCAATACAGATAAAATATTTCTAATTGCAAATTTAGTGCATTGATTGACATGTCCTAAGTATGGGCATTTGAAGATTTAGAAGGATAAAAAGAATGTAGAGTATATTAAGAATATAATTATTTTATTGGATTACATGTTGAAACAATAGAGGTTTGGATATATTGGAACAAGTAAATGTTACTAAAATTAATTTCACTTGTTTCTTTTTACTTTTTAAATGTTGCTACTTGAAAAAATACATATGTGGATTACATTGTATTTTTATTGGAGTGTGGTTGGATAGAGAAAACTCAGGGCAATTTTCAGCTTTTGAGATCTCTTTGTGCTTTCTATCTGATAGGGGTGCAGAGTAATTGAGAAGAGAAGAGAAGAGGAGTTACAATTAATTGCATGTTCTCTGCTGACAAACCAGAGGTACCAGGTATAGCATCTTCCTAATGGTGGAAAAATCTCAAGTGATTGTAAATTTTTAATAAAGTCCCAGATTTTGGCTTGAAGTTTCTGGCAGGATGGATGTTTTTCCACTACACTCAAACTCCTCTGGGAACATTTCCTTTACATTCTGACGTGGGAGTTTTGGCCTGTGAGACAAGGACTTGTGCCAGCCCTACTCAGAGGTGATGAGGAAAAGGCATTTCAAAGCATGAGGAAGATGGCCTATCTCTCTGTTCTGGTAATTTCCTGATAATGCAGGTGGTTAAATTTCAAAGCCAACTGAGGGGTCTCCTTTGAGAGCTTAGAGAAGCAGCTGCACAGGTAGCTAAGTTACATGCCAGCCATGGAGAGGCCTTGCTGATCATTATTCAGAAGTCTACTATAGGTTTTAGATTACTACTAGACTAGTTAGAATCTTTTTGTTTCACTTTTAAAAAAATGACTTATTCCCCACCCCCCAAGTTGTCTAGTTGATGACATGAGACAAACATTAACAATGAGAAGCATGAACTTTGTGTTCCCACTGGATGAGACCAGTGATTGACATTTTTTGGCTGTGGGCCCCTGAGCAGATAACAGCTTTTCTGAATTTCAGTTTCCAGTTTTCCCATTGATGAAATCCCTCTTTCTTATATAAGAAATGGCCAAGAAATAGACATTGTTCCTTATTATGGAGAAGGAGAAAGTGTAATGTGGGGAGAATCTTTAAGCTGCAAAACATCTTATATAGCATTTCTCAGACTATTTTTTTCAGGACACCAGTCCCAAGAAACAGAATTCCAATAATAAAAAGTATTTTGTAGATACTATATTTTGGAAATAGTACATACCTCAGTGGAGATCAGCAAAGTACACTAAACGTATTTAACATTCTGAGAAGACACCAGTTCATAGTGTAATCCAGCATTACCCACACTTTTTTTTACTAGGCTTTTCCATCCAAGAAATAGCTATTAGTTGTGCAGGCATAATGTGGGAAATGATGGTATGAGAGGAAAAGCCTTACCTTCTAGTCAGAAGCCTTTGATTGCATTTTCTGGATGGACTGGACTCCTTGACAGTTGTCGTGCAATGTGGGGAGAGAGAAGAGTGACAAGCCACCAGACTGTGTTCCATGCCATCTAGATCCATGAGGAAAATCCCACTGTTGAAGGAGCTTAGATAACCTTGAAAAATTAAAAAAAATGCACACGGGTGACTCGGTGATGGAAACCCAGGGGGATTACAATTGAGATGAAAAAAAAATGTACAAAATGATGTAAAAACAAACTGTATATTATTATTATTATTTTAAGATTTATTTATTTATTCATACAGAACTGCGGTACAGGCCACAGATGCAGAGGGTGAGAGGATTCACCAGGGACAGAGTGGGGAGCAGAACAGGCAGATCGACGAAATACACTGCTGAGGGAGCAGCGGGCGTGTCAAGAGAGGTCTGCCACACCATGTGGTCACCTCCGGGGCAGGTGGGGATCGAACTCATGCGGAAGTGGCTTTAGCTTCTTAGTGCTGTGCTTTAACCCGCTGCGCGACCAGGGAGGGCCAAACTGTTATATTATTTAAAAAAAAAAAAAAAAAAACGGTGTCATTAAATACCTTGGAAATTTCTATGTTGTCTGCTAATGGATCAGGGAAGGATATAAATTTAGTTTTGTTTCACTTTTTAAAAAAAACATTTATCTAGTTATGCATACAGAACTGGGGCACAGGTCAGAGGAGCAGGGTAGGTGAGAGGATTCAACAGAGACAGAGTAGGGAGCAGAACAGGCAGATTGATGAAGTACACTGCTGAGGGGAGCAGCAGGTGAGACAGGAGAGGTCTGCCACGCCATGTGGGTCAGCTCCCTGGCAAAGGATTGAACTTGTGCTGAAGCAGCTGTGACTGGCATTGAGTGCTGCGCTTTAACCTGTTGCACCACCAGGGAGGGCCCTAGTTCACTTTTTTTTTTTTTATTCCCTTCACTTATTTATTTATTTATTTATTTATTTATTTGTTTGTTTGTTTGTTTGTTTGTTTATTTATTTTTTTATTAAAAAGTTTATTTTTACATCATTTTGCACATTTTTTTTTCATCTCAATTGTAATCCCCACGGGTTTCCCATCACCAAATCACCCCTGTGCCACCACCATAGTCCCGTGCATTTCCCTAGTTCACTCTTTTTAAAAAAGAAAAACCCATGATGTCTTAGAACTTTCTACATATAATCAATAACTCTAATAATATTGTACTGAAACAGTATTTTGAAAAGACATGAAGGGCTGCATTTCTTACACACACAGTCTGCATAGTAATGCATGAGATTGGAAAGATATATTTAAATTATAAACCCTACTCTGACTGGAAATATGAGATGTGAACAGTACACAAATTGCATACTCAATTTGCAATAATTGCACAAGTCTTTCATCAAGACATAATCTCCATACCACCCTACAATACAAATAAAAATCAAGTCTAGCAAATGACACCCAACAGGGATAGAATAAAATTCTGCCCCCGAAGAAAATCCAGAATACACATGGGATGAGGAGACTGCTGCGATTTTGACAACAGAACTGTGAATGCTTGACTGAGGGTCGGGGTGGTGGAGGTAGATTAAACAAGGTAGTGGTGATAGAATCCAAAGGAATGGCTGCGGGAATAGAAGAAAGGTCAGTGGGCCAACAAAGTAGATCGTGATGTCATTTTGAAAATAAGGAGAAAGATTTACCCCCTACTGTCTTCCAATCCAACTCCTTTTAGATCTAACCCAAGGTACCTTTCATTTACAAGATTTTTCTCCAGTCCTTGTCTTCTTAGGGACCACTGTCTTCCCAGCAGAACTATTCAGGGAGTCACCAGCAGACAGTGTTCACCTTAAGCAGGAATCTGTTATATCTAATGCACTCAGTCTGCTTTCTAAACTGGACTGCAGGACTGTTACTCTCAAACCCTACATTTGTGGCTACTCTGACATTCATTCCAGTCACTATTTTAGTGTTGGATATTACTAGGTGCTGTCTACAACAGGTAGTGAGGATAACTGCTGTGTTTGTAAGTGAAATCTTAAAAATAGAATACTTAGGTCCTCCCTGGTGGTGCAGCTGGTTAAAGCACAGCACTAAGAAGCTAAAACCACTTCAGCATGAGTTCAGTCCTTTCCCTGGAAGTGACCCACATGGCTCAGCAGACCTCTCCTGACCCACTGGTCCCCTCAGCAGTGTACTTTGTCAGTTATCCTGTTCTGCTTCCCACTCTGTCTCTGGCGAATCCTCTCACCCTCCTGTACCTCTGGCCTGTACCCCAATTCTGTATGCATAAAAATAAATAAATAAATAAATCTTAAAAAAATAGAATGGGGGGTGGGGAGGGAAGTGCACGGGACTATGGTGATGGCACACAGGTGACTTTGTGATGGGAAACCCGTGGGGATTACAATTGAGAGAAAAAAAATGTACAAAATGATGTAAAAATAAACTGTTATATGTTCCAGTTATAAAGTGAAGCTGCCCTGCTTAACACAGGTGTAGAAGACCCAGCATCCAGGATCTCTGCCGCCTTCCATGTGGAGTTCCATGATACACACTTTGAGAACTGATGGTCTGGTGATGGGTTTTGGAGTCAGAGAGGACTGAATTTGAATTTCTGTTCTGTTGCTTGGATGTAATAGACAAATGGGGAAACTGCTCTGACCCCTACTTCCCCTTCTGTAAAACATGGATAGTAATTTCACTGTAAGGTTATTGTGAGAATAAATTAAGAGAATGCATGTAAAAATCTCTGGCACTATGAAATGATCAGCAATCATACCTGTGGGTAAGACTAAGACACTTGATAACTCAGAACGGGTCCTACTGAATTGCTACCAGTTTAGTATAAATAAACACACTCATGTCCAGATTATGAAAAGCCAGGGTTAGGGGTAAGTTATGAGTGAGATCAGGATTCAGAGGGCAATCTTGACTTATGCTCTAACCACTCTATAAACCCACAATCACCTGTCTTTGCATGGGGGTTTATCAATATTTAATGTGTGGGTGTCAGTTGCTGTAAACTGAGCCATACCCCATCATGGACTTGAATTAATTATATGCAGGAGGAAAGAAAATAAAATGCCTTTTTCTCCAAGTCCCAAGTTCTACTGGCGACACGAAATCCTGGAAACCATAAGGTGAAATTGCTGCTGATGGAGGACCCAGAGAAGAAGCTGAACCAGAAGAGCGATGGCAAACCCCGGAAAGTACGATTTAAAATCTCTTCCTCCTATAGTGGCCGAGTGTTGAAGCAGGTCTTTGAGGATGGGCAGGAGTTAGAGTCGCCTAAGGAGGAATATCCTCACAGTTTTCTCCAAGAGTCCCTTGAACCAATGGATGGTGTTTACGGGTCTGGGGAAGCCCCCAAGACCCGGCCATACTCCCCTAAGCTGACTGCTCAGAGGATCAGCGTGTTTAGAGAGGGCAATGCTTATACTTTGGCGGGCAGCCAGTCTTTCTTCAACGATTACAAGGCGAATGACCATAAGGTTGGTATTGTGCATGGTGTGGAAGCTTTACATGCTAAGATGTATTTAGAGAACTCCCTACATGTTTCAAATTTGTGTCTTGCTCATCATGCTCCCTGGTAGCAACCAGAGCTATAGGTGCAACAAATGGGTTGTCACTACTAGAATAGATAGCTGGGACAAAAATAACATGCTTGTTAACTACTTACTGGAAAGTGCAATAAGCATCCATAGTATTCAAATTTTACCTGGAGTAAAAATTGCAGTGGGGCTTTTGGCTCAGTTATCTTAGTAAGCTAATTAAATAGAGATACAGTGGTTTTTAAATTGCCAGACTGCTGTGTTAGAAAATGATGCAACAAGTTGTTTTATTTCCTGAAAAAGCTAAATGTTTAAAGGTGCTCATTTTATTCCACTCAATAATTCAACTTGCAGTTTATGCATGTCTTATTTCTATATCTCTCCTCATTTACCTATCTATCTATCTATCATTCATCCATTTTGACTTCCACTGTTCATAAGTATGGGCACTGGGCGGATGGAGTCCTGGAAAGAGATGATGAAAAGTAACACAACCAGAGGATGTGTTAATGTGGAGGAAGTTTGAGCAAATATTTCAACTGAAACATATATTTTATCTGGGGATTTCAATTATTTTTTCCCCAGTACCATGGATGATCAAAGGCCCATATGTGATTTTCTTTTAAGTTAGAAGAAACTAAAAAATGTCACCGACTTCCAGAAACTAACAGAAATGTGTATATGCACTGTGCCAATGGGGTCATTAATGCCTTTTAAATAAAATCAAATACAATTATATAATGTTCAAGGTTATTAATGACTAGCACACCAGGATGTGTTCTCATCTTTAAAGTGTGAAATTTAGATAATTACTCTAATCATTTTTATTGTTAATCTCCAACAGGAACAGATAATGCATCTATAGCAGACAAATGTATTGGTCATGCTGGCATTCGAAAAAGTGTAATTATGGGCATGTCCATATTTATTAAAGAATTCCGGGCTTCTTTTTGATATTAAAAGGGACTGGAATGAACAACCCCTTCTGTTAATGGAATGGTTTGTGTTTACAAAGCATGATCACACATGCTTTCATTGGGTCTTCATTAAAGCCTTGAAGAGAAAGGCAAAATACAGTGATTCTCATTCTGCAGATGAAGAAACTTGAACTCCTAGTTGATCAGAAATCGTCCATCATCATAGAGTAATAAGCTGCAGAGCCAGAATAAGAACACAAGTCTTCCAATTCCTCAGACTTTTGGCCCCACGGAATATTTCTTTTCAGGGACTATGACCATAATGTTAACATCTATTGAGTGCTCATTATATCTTAGGTACTTGGCTATATTTTGCACTTATATTATCTCTTTAACTAGTTCCTATTTGTTGGTTTAGAATTTACAAGGTCATAGCCTTTACAAATTTTCTGTAACACCAGGCTAGATATTATTGAACTCCCTGACCTTCATATATCACATGTCAAATTGACATTTATATTAGTGAGTGACTAGGCATACATATCTCTAAAACCAGACAACTGAATCTTCATGACAGTGAGGCACAGATGGAGTGAGCACAGTACCCTGACGACCATATTGTTTGGTTTCTGCCTGGCTGGTTTATCCTTTTCCTCTTTGTTGCCCCATCAAGTGACACATCCAGATCTTTGCCAGCCTCTGAGTATGAGTGGGTGGTAGATTCGTGCATCTCCACCTCATTCAGTAGCACAGAAACATGTGGTCAACCTGGCTGGTGAAAAACAAGGAAATGAGAGCTGGGAAGTTATGATTTTTAAATATTGAAATCAATTGTAAAATAACCACTATAGGCCCTCTCTGGTGGCGCAGCGGGTTAAAGCACTTAAGCCACTTCTGCATGAGTTCAATCCCAGCCTGCCCCGGGGGGAGACCACATGGCGTGGCAGACCTCTCCTGACCCGCCCGCTGCTCCCCTCAGCAGTGTACTTCGTCGATCTGCCTGTTCTGCTCCCCTCTCTGTCTCTCGTGAATCCTCTCACCCTCCGCATCTCTGGCCTGTACCCCAGTTCTGTACGAATAAATAAATCTTTAAAAAAAAATAACCACTATAAATATTGACTATTCAGAAACATGGGGTACCATTAAGCACAATAGGTATTTGTACACCAAATACTTCTGAACTTGACTAGGTATTTGTGCACCAATGTTTACAGCAGAGTAGTTCATAAATATCTGAAGGTAAAGAGAATAACTCAAAAGTTCATCAGCGGATGAACGGACAAACAAAGTGTCCTATATACATACAATAAAATACTACTGAGCCTTAAAAAGGAAAGAAATTCTGACACACAATACAAGACGTGAAGATATTATGCAAATTATATGACAATTGTATGATTCCATTTACATGAAGAACCTAGACTAATCAAATAAATTATACACACAAAAAGTAGAAAGTAGTTACCAAGGTCTGGGGAAAACAAAGGGGGAGTTTAATGGATAGAGAGTTTGTGGGAATAAGAAAAATTTCTGGAAATGGGTAGTGGTAATGGTTACATCAAAATGTTAATATATGTAGCCCCTGAGCAATACACTTGGAAGTGTTTACAATGGTAAATATCACATTAGGTATATTTGACTACAACAAAAAATAGTATTTTTTTAAAAGCAAGTGCACTGATGTGAATTGAATATGGGTTTAATTGGTTTAGAATTTACAAGGTCATAGCCTTTACAAATTTTCTGTAACATCAGGCTAGATATTATTATTTCCCTCTATCCATTTATTTGGTGAACTTGAACAAGTCTTACTGAGTTTCAATATCATCCTTGTGATATAAGGTAATAAAAATATCTACTTAGATTGTTATGGTGATTAAAAAAGATAATATGGAAGAAACATTTAGTATTGAGCCTGGCATACTGTATATGTTCAGTAAATGTCATATATTACTGCGACAATGACCAGACTCTTATTGAAGAAAAGTAGACATTTAAATTATGTGATGGATAAAATAGTTAGAAACAATCAAATATTATAAGGAATTTAAACTGAAGTTTATAGCATTCATTTAAAAAAATGGAAAGAAAAGGAAGAGAAGTAAAATTTCCTGAATACCCACTTTACATATATAAATATATAAAGATTAAAAAATATATGAATGTATATATTTTGTCATTTCAGCTTCATAATAATTCTATGAGAAAGTGTTTTTCAATTTGAAAAATGGAAGTTCATCAGGGTAAATAATTTTCAATATCACATAGTTGTCACATAACACTTGAATAAAATTTAAAGTCAGGCCTGCCTGTCTCTAAGGGCCATTGAGATTCTAGTAACCACCAAGGCAGGTCTGCATTTAAACACAGAGCTGGGGTAAGGTTTTATGGCACTGTAACAACACTGCTCAGGCACACTGCCATTGCCATCTGAGTATTTCTGAATGCTCAATCACACCGGCAGCCGGCAGCCACATAGGCACTATGGGAGGGAACACATATTCCTGGCTCCGCCCTGGCTGTCTGTACTGTCAGAGTGGCTGTTCCTCAGGGGACCAGGTGTAACCAGATAACGTGAACTTTAGTTACATCTGGAGGTTTCTTTGAGCACAAGGAAGAACTTGGCCATTGGGGTGAATGAAACTTAAACACACCTTAAAGGTGACTTGGGACCCTCTACCTTTGGTGTACATTAAAAATAAATTTGAGATCCTGGTGTCTATTGGATACTGACCAGTTTAGAGGCTGAAGTTTGGGCCAGGTGACTGCAGGGCTTTTTTTTTTTTTTTTTTTTAATATATCAAGAGTTTCGCTTTGAAAAAACCAGGTTTAGATGTGAAAAACGTTCCCTAGTAACAGAACCTCTTCAGTTATTACTGGAAGTGGAAATGGAAACTTACAAAAGTACCACCATTTTTAGTTTCTGAGGTTCAGAAACTGATAGTCAGGAGTGTGAAATAGGAACCCAGCTTGTATCAAACAATAGGCAGTGGAAGCTGCCACATGATCCCTTAAAGAGAGGGAGAGAAAATAGGGCTGGGGTGGGGGTGGGGGTGGGGGGGAAGCTTGTGGCTTCATCAATAATTTCTGAAAACTCCACGGATGTTACAAGGAAGGGAACCTTCATATTAAAGTAGTTTCAAGCCACGTTTTGACCAAATTCACAAGGGGCTTTACGTACAAGTCTATTTAACTGTGGTTTATACAGGTCTATAAAAGCAGGGCAAAATATTTTATGCGGAAACATTTAGTTGTATAGTATGATTGTGCATGCACCACTAAGGAACAGTTTTCAAGAACTGCAGTAATCAGCTCCACCGTTTGCACAGTACTCCAGCTTTTGCTCTGTATATGCTCTGTTGCTCTGTTGCTCTGTAGTATTCTTCCACCCCATGAAGTTGATAGAAGTAGTCTCAGGGGTGAGAGTCAAACATTTTAGTCAAAGGGATGTTGCTCAGGCAATCAGGAAACCTGCAGTGTATTAGCACCGTCTTGACAACTGGGGTCTTAAACATTTAACCCCCTAAATTTTGGGGCCTGGAGATGTTAGGGTCTCCGAAGAGAGGGTAATGTAACATGCCAGCACTCAGCAGTTTGAGGACACTGCCAGCTTACTGCCCTGTATGAAAGTATTTTTGAATTTTAATAACTAGTTTAACTATTTGGATCAGTGTGTTTTTACATGAGCAAATGGAGGTTCTGAGAGGTAAACTACTCTCCCATAAATGACCAAGTGAGTAACAGAATCTCAGTTTTATAGTGGAAGGTAGAATCCAATCCCTCTAAGCTGTCCTAGTTCTAGGAAGAAATAAGTGTTCTTGGTGGTCAAATAATCTCTAAACATCTCTGCTCAGCATTTTACAAACATTACTTTAGTTTCCCCCAAACATGCCTGGGAGGTAGATGTTGTCTGGTGGTACTGAAAATTTATTTACTCCTCAGCAAATGATTAAGTAACACATGGTATACCCATACAAGGGAACACAGCTATCAATTATACTATAGAAGTATATTTGTGGGCATAAAAGATTTTCATTTATCTGAATAAGGAAAAAATTAGAAAGGAATATGTAAGTAATGTATGTTTATACTTGAATAAATCAAGTATATACTAGTATAACAGATATATGAAGATAAATAAACTGATCTTATGAGTAGTGCGATGCAGGTGTTAAGAATATGGACTTCAGAATGAGATAGAAGGGTTTGAATCCCAGGCACAGTCCCAGAATGACTGTAACTTTGAGACACACTTAACCTCACTGAGACAAGTCCCCTCCTCTGTAAAGTGCAGAATGCATAACAGAGGCATGTCTGGGGGAAACTGAAGTAATATTTGTAAAATGCTGAGCAAGATGCCTGATGTATTACTTCAATACTATTGTCTATGTATCAAAAATTTGGAGAAATATTTATTTAGAAAAATGTTCCCTAGCATTTAGTAATACTCACTGTGCCCAGCCTTGCATCAACTGCTGTGCTATGTGGTAGCAGTAGAAGATCTGAACCCTGGCCTATAAACTCTTACTGTTTAGTTACTTCAACATTAATTGTTCAGCTTTGTTTGATTACCATCTACAGGAAAAGGAGGTTGTTTTTCATGGGTTTCAGAGGGGACAAACCAGGCAATGAATGATAACTTTGGGGTCTGCTGGGATTATAAGTGCTAACTGATAGAAGGCCTATTCTTCCATTTCCCTGTATTCAGTGATAAGTGTTGGGTCACCATGCTCATTTTCCATTTCTCCAGTCTCCACCTATTATAGATTTTGGAAAGATAATCATCTACACAAATAACTTGAAAATCATTCGAACCCCCATGGAGAAGAGAGACTTCATGAGAAAAATTCTCCAGAAGGAAGAGGAGGCTGAGGAAGAGTCTCTGATGAGTAAAGAAGAAATCTATGGAGAAAGCCAGAATGAAGGGCCTCTGCCAGGGACAGAAAGCACATTTCCCCATAACCAGTATCCACAGGTACGTCAGAGTAACTCACTGTCTGATCCAGGGCTGGGATCTCCAAATGATTTGGTTGTGCAAACTGTAAGAGCTTTTGAATATGAATACTTTCAATATTTAAA
Source organism: Condylura cristata (assembly GCF_000260355.1). Lineage (NCBI taxonomy): Eukaryota > Metazoa > Chordata > Mammalia > Eulipotyphla > Talpidae > Condylura > Condylura cristata. Next base: position 34,431,026 of record NW_004567122.1, on the reverse strand, counting down.
TGTTAAGAATGTTAAGGAATTTCAAACTTAGCTATATTTTAATTGTACCTTGATAGCAATAAGTCGTAAGATCATATTTCCAGTAGGCATCATTAAATTTTTCTGGATGACTTCTTTTGAGATCTGATTAAGTACTCAGTTGTATGCAGTTAGCAATGTGGCTTCTGACCATCTTTCTTGAAAGATGGAAAAAATCATCTCTGTTCTTTTCCTATGGGTTTGGTAGTTCTTTTGTTGTTTCTCAGTCTAGTTTCTTTGAAGAAAGAAACTTGTAAAGCCATGTCATTAGATTTTTTAGAGATGCTTAAAGCTAAGCAATATCACTTATAAATCCATTAGACTTGGCATAAGTAAACTTTGATATGTTGCAATATGCTGAAAGTGATGTAATGAGCTGTACACCAGTCACTTTATGTAAAATGGATTCACTTACATCACACTTATTCCAGGGACCCTTGGATACCACATTTGTCTAGGGACTGCCTGTCTTTATGAATTATCCATGTCAACTAGTTTACTAAAAATTAGTATGAGAATTTCTTTTGAAAATATTTTTAAAGTCTTATATCTTACCTACTTTATAAATACTTTGAATGTATTTTTGCTTCACATCTCTCAGCAGTGTACAATCTTGCCTTGGAAACCACTGCTCAGATAAGCTCAAAGAGGGTAGAGTGATGCAATTGATTAGTTCAGAGAGTAGGCTTAAATGTAGGAAGGCAATTTTGATGAATTTAAGCTGAGAGAGTAAAATCTTGGGCAGTCATAGAAATGAATGTTCTTTCACTTCAGATTCCACTTTTTTGGGACTTGAAGCTTTCTGTGTAATAAATAGCATGACATAATGGGCTAGAGGCTTCCTTATACTTTAACGATGACCTGCCCTGGGCAGGTTTAGGGCATAGAAATCAGAAGGCCATGACTAGATTGCAGCGAAAGACCCTTAAAGTCCTGCTCAAAACCACTCCTGTCTCCAGCCTAATCTCACCTTCATTAAGCTATTTTTGAAATGAAAATTAATCATGCTACCATTTCATCATCAGTTTGCCTTACATAAAATTTTACATGGCCTCTCTTAGCCTGGAATAAAACCCAAATTCCTCATCTGTTCTAGAAAGCACTCTGTTACCTGGTCACTGCTGGCTCTTGAGCTGCATTTCTCCTCATTCTCTCTGTCCCACACATATTTAGCTACCGCTCGTATTTCTTTGCTCTTCTTTACTAAAGGCAAATTCCTTCTCTTTAGAAGATTGTCTGTAGTCCCCACCACCCTGCCCTCAGATGCTGGGATCTCAGTAGAAGCATCAAATCTCTAGGGGAGATTTCCTTGCTTTCCTTGAGAATAAATATCCATGGGACAGACCAGTTATGGCAATTCACAACCCTCTCACAGTTGAAAACTTACATGTATCTGTGTGATTATTTGGTCAATATTTGCTTTCACCCACTAGGACTAGTTTCCATGAGGGAAGCAGGGGCCATATTTATGTTAGGTTTAATAATCATTCGAACATATTTAAGAAATAAATCAACTGTCAAAAAAATAGATGTTCAGTAATTATTAGTTGACTGTTGGTGGAAAGAATTTTATAATTTGGGATCAGATGGTAAGATGTATTATTTCTGTCTTCTCTTGCTTTTTACATACCACTATTCAGAACCTACCACAGCAGCAGGCAGACAAAATTCCTACTTTGAAATTCATTGGTTCTGTTCTTTTCCATACTGCATTGTAACTTGCAAGAGAATGTATTTTTAGAAGTGGGCCAGTAATGATAAACTGCAGTTCACATCACACTGCAGGCCTGAAGAAAAACTAGCAGGTCTGATATGACAATTACCTTTAAATCCAATTTGGAGAGATTTGTGTTTTTCAGCTGTAATGCCAGACTAGGCCAGAGGTATGCAACAGAAAGTTGTCATGAAAGGTAATAGTTCACTTGCCTGTCGTTTAAGCTTTGTTTTAAGTTGTTATTTGTCTACCCAATACTTCATGCAGTTGATGTGCAGACAAGTTTTATTCCAAAAGAGAGGGTCAAAGATCATCAAGGAGCCCCTCCTGACTCAGAGACTGTTTGTTCTATTGTATTAACAGGGAAGCGGTAGGGACCTTGATGAAAGAGCAGGGCAAAGCTAAAAGCCAGTCACACTCAAACCTCTGTGTGAACGGTAAAAGGAAAGGAGAGGAATAATTGAACTGAGCCACAGTAAAACAGGGAGGGAGAGAAATTGACCTTGCATTTAGGGGATTTGATACCATGAATCATCTGGGCTTCTTTACATTTCATGTGGGCTTGCCTTTGAAATAATAGTAATAATAATAATAGCTGCTATTTACTGAGGGCTTACGATCATCAGGCATCATGCTCAGAGCTTTCCTTTCATTCTACAAGACCTTGGTGAGGTGGGTATTATTAGTAGCCTGATTCTAAAGCTGAGAAACTAAGGATCAGATTAGTTAAGTTGATAGAGGTTACCAGAGCTTGTAGTCAAACCCAGGTCCACCCAACATCAATTACTCTGTCAAATCTCTAGGTTAGTGCTGGTTAGCATCTCCAAAACTATATAAGCCCTTTATGTCTGTAATGAATTCAACTTGGAAAGATTCATTTTTGTTGATCATGGCTAATATGAAATGGTTTAGGTAGGTCTGTCAGGTTCTAGAACCTAAACTAAATGCTATGTAACTGTCCTATGTCCTCTTACTATTTATTTTTTGTTGAGAATAAATTAAAAAAATACTGAGGGTGGAAGACAAAAGGTTATTATGCATGTCTTGTATAGAGACTCAATACTTGCTGAATTAATTTAACAGTTAAAAAGAGCACGTTGAGGCCCTCCCTGGTGGCGCAGCGGGTTAAAGCGCTGCACTGAGAATCTAAAGCCGCTTCCACATGAGTTCGATTCCCGCCTGCCCCGGAGGTGACCACATGGCGTGGCAGACCTCTCCTGACCCGCCCGCTGCTCCCCTCAGCAGTGTACTTCATTGATCTGCCTGTTCTGCTCCCCACTCTGTCTCTGGTGAAGCCTCTCACCACCCCTGCTCCTCTGGCCTGTACCCCAGTTCTGTATGTATAAATAAATAAATCTTTAAAAAAAAAAAAAGAGCACGTTGAGGGCCCTCTCTGGTGGCACAGCGGGTTAAAACACAGGGTGGTTGGAAGAAGGATGACAACCAGGGAAAGGTTAAACCTCTAATAATGCATCATATATCCATATGACATTAGGTTAAGTTTGATAATTTGTTATTGTTTTTATAGTAAGTTTATGAGGTGATTTCATTAATCTTTCAATGTCTGACCTGACATCCTATACAAATGAATTTTGGATCACATGCATAGTATTATTGTACTTTTTTTATAAGGTTGACTTACAGCAAAGAAACATCACTGGATCAATTACAAAACATAAGAAATGGTGGGTTTGACCAAAACATGAACCATGACAATTTGCTTGAAGAATATTTGAGCTAATTATTTATTTTTAATCCCTTTAAGGGAAAAAACAAAATTTCTCCACATGCCATAATCAATAAAATATTAACAAGAGAATACACAGACCTCATTTGGATTTTTATTCATTGGGTAGTCACCTCCATTCCCTAAATTCAGAATAAAAAAATTGTTATCTTCTTAGGTACTATGCAGCATGATGGAGTTATTATCAGAACTCATACCTCCCTTTTTAGAGATTATTTTTAGTTTTAGGTTGCTTAAAAAAAAACAAAAACAAAAACCAGCTTTGTTATCTGGGTGGAGTGACCCAGTGGACTGCAGCTGGAGTTAGTTCCTAGAATTTAAGGACAGGAAGGGTCCTCCTTACATCATTGTTCTGTTTGTTCATTTGGCAAATATGTGAACAGCAGAGCCAGGCACTGCATTAGGTGCCCAGTGAGTGATGGTGAAAAGGACTAGCCCAGAGAGCTTCCTGTCTTGTAGGCAACTGTCAGTGGAGTAAGAGACCAGTGTTTCATATCCAGAAGTGTGGGTGAGCAAGGCTTTTGGAGCTACTGCTGCTAAGCTGATGTCTGAGAACAAGCAGGAGTTGGCTGAGTTGGGAGTGGGCAAAGGTCTCTTTCCAGCTGGAAACTAGTGGTAGAGAAACCAGAGGACAAGAACCTCATGAAAGAAGTAACTAAACATTTAAATCAGCTAAGATTTGATTTTAAACTAAAGTTTTATCTGGAGGGCAAATGTTCATTAAAGGGTTTCTTGAATGGTTTCTATGTGGCAATTACAGCTGTAGGCTGCTTGATGAGATTGACATGAATGGAGAGAATATTCCACAAGAACAGAGCCAGGGTGCATGATGAATTTATACCTGAGTTGTGGTCATCTGGACTAGGATTGTGGGAACAGGATGGAGAAAACTGGATGGATTTGAGAGATGTTTCAAAGTCAAAATGGACAGAACTTCATGCTGGATACACCTGATCTGACTTCCTGGGGTTCCTTCTGTCTTGGAAGGCTCATGGTCTATGCAAAGCCTTTGCACAGAATCACAAAGATTGCTAAATTTCCCTGAGCTATTTAAGGGAAGAACACAACAGTAATTAAGGGACATTTTCTGGAAGGTAGGGGTTGAGGATTGGAGACTTAGTAGCAAGATTTAACTTTCACAGAGAATCTATAATCTGCTAAATGTTATATTATGGTATTAACATATTCTCTCTCTTAGTATTCCAACTACCCAAGGAGGTAAGTATTATCATTCCCATTTCACAGGTAAAGAAATTAGGTTCTGGAAATGGTAAGGGACACATCCAAGGTACAGCTGATGTCAGAGGCAGACCTCAAACCCAGGCCAGACCTCCAACATAGAGCTCTTAGTCACTGGGGCTGAGCATAGTTCTCAAAGATGATGGAGTGCTGCAAGAAGTCAGAGCCAGGGTCCTAAGGACTATGACATTGATTCATTCATCCATGTGCTCCCTCAGTGACACAGAATAATTTTTCTTCAGTGATGACCGTTAGACCACTACAATGAAGGGCTGGGCACATAGTCATTAGAAACAGGAACTCCAGTGCTCAACTTTTGGAGTGCAAAGCCTGCCTCCTCTTGTAAGCCATGTGACCTCTGGCAAAGAACTCAACTCCTCATTATCTTGTATTCTTATGTGTAACACAGGGATGATAGATCCCTGTCTACCTCCTGGGATGATGTGAGGATTAGATGGGTTGACATAGAGACAGCTCTTAGAACAGGCCTGGCAGCCCCTGTGCAAGCTAACAAGTGTTTGCTGTTAGTATTTGGCAATGAGGAAAATGAAGTCCTAACCCTCATTCAGCATCCAGAAACAGCAAGTGACAAGGGTGAGGAAGAATGGCAAATCCAGAGATGCAAGACACAGTAGGAGGGGCTCTTAATGTAGAGCTCTCCATCAGGGAAGTCCACTGATATAATTGCTATGAATATTCCATGCCTCTGGCCAGTTCCCTTATTGGCATTTGTGGGAAGCATTTTCATCTAATTCTATCCCAGCCTGGGAGGCAGCTCAGGGCTATTTTGACCTGCATATGAACAAATGTAACTAAACCCTGACCTGTCTCTTGCAGGAAGGGGAGATTCCTGAGGACAACTGTTTTCACTGCCGAGGGTCGGGCAGTGCCACCTGCTCTCTGTGCCACGGCAGCAAGTTTTCGATGCTGGCCAACAGATTTAAGGAGTCCTATCGGGCCCTACGGTGCCCTGCATGCAACGAGAATGGCCTGCAACCTTGTCAGATTTGCAATCAATAGCTGGTGGCTTCCTGTGTCTGATTTTATCACACACTCTCCAAAGTTAATCCTAATAAACTGGCTCCTCCTCCTCTTCTCTTTCCTTCTCCTTCTCCCTCTCCCAACAAGAAAGCTGCAGAAGCTGTGATAGCTTCCTCCGCTGGCAAAACTCAATTACTGAATGGCATTTTGTGAGGCAGCTAAAGTCTCTGTGTGGGTCTAAGTGTCAGTCATTTATGAATTAGAATCTGTTTTGAAAATGGTTCAGAAATTACCCTTCCAGGAACAAGTGTGTGTATCTCATTTAGTTTTCTTCTTGTGCATGCTAGTGAACAAATAAATGTACACTTCAGGCAGCAAGTTGAAGTTATTTTCTGGTTGGAAGTTATTTTGCAATTATGCAAGGAGAAAGGAATACAAAAGGCAGGTTTCTGATGAACTGAATTCTTGTTGCTTAGAATTCCTTTCAAATCATTATTGGTCAAATTGAATTTTTAATTAAGCAAAAGCATAAAGGGTACCCAGTGTCAAATGCACTGAAAATAAAGCTGAAGATAGGCAAGTTGAGGAGGCCTTTCTTTAAAAATCCTGAATTTCTCCTGTGTGACATACTTGGGTAATATGAATGCAGGCAGTGCATAATACTGCTTCTTAGGATGAGATGAGATAAGACATTTTTGCATGCCTTTGAACTGCTGAGGTTATAAGCCAAGTCAAAGCTATTTATGACAAATTTGGTGCTGAAGTACGTGTATGATATGACTTCTTTCAGTTCCTGAATTATTACTAAACAAATAAATCTATTTTAAGCTAAAGTACAGCTACAATCTTTTCATAAAAGACAGTGGATGTTTTATAAGTATCTATTGGTAATCACTAAAAGAAAAGCTAGCCAAAGCTGAATTTTAGCAATTCAGCTAAAAATTTATGTTTCTACTTTTAATGAATACATATAACAGAAATAACTCTTTCCACTTAATGTTGGTTATAAAACTAGAAAAAATATTTGCAAATGAACTTTTGGAGCACTAACATGCACTCCCCATCGCCCTTGAGAATAATACTGTACAATGTGTTAGCTACTGAGATAAATTACTTTTCTATAATAATAATTTTAATTTTCATAGCAATAATTTTTTTCAAGGTTTTGTTATTCTCTAATAATTAGCTATTAAAATGATACAATAGTGGAATGCTTTTCAGGCGATATAAATACTTCTAATAAAAAGATTAAAATATTTTTCAAAGTCATGATGATTTTGGCAATAGTCTCCTTAGCCAGAACTACAAAATTATTACTCACTTTCTTTGCTGAACTATCTCCTGTCTCTCCTGTTGTTTTCTCAGTTATTCACTCTTATATCATTCCAGGATATCAGAGGTAGGAATGATGCTGAGAAGCCTTGAAGTATATTCACCTGCTTTTTGACAGGGAACTTAGAAAAACAAATGCTGCTTGGAAACTGCATGAAGGACATGCCGACACCCTACTGGGTACAGCAGGTACCTAGTGGCACTTAACAGTCAGTGGAAGAGTCAGAAGTATAAGCAGAAAATGACAGCATCAAGTGACAGGTTCTGGGACAGGGAACTAGCAACCAGGTTGAGGCACACAGAAGACACCTAACCTAGGCTGAGTAGAATTGGGCAGCTCCCCACAGGAAGAGATGTGAGCAACACTGGTGTCCTTTCCTTTCTCCATTCTCTTAAGAATGTTTAATGTTTCCATCCTGAAACAAATATATCTACCGACGATTACACTTATTTATTCAGTTAGCAAGTACAGGTTGAGTACTAGGGGTTATATCACTGGACAAAACAGATAAGATCCTGACTCCTATGGAATTTACATTTTAGCAGGGAAATATGACAGCTAACTATACATATATATGTATAGTCATAAACATATGCAAATAAATACAAAATATAATAAATATAAAATAAAACCTAGTTACAGAAAACAACAAATACATAATGTAAAGTATATTTATATATGCGAAAACTATACATTACATATAGAGAGTTAGAAAGGGAGAAGGCGCTGGTGAAAAACAACACAATGGCAGGATTGCGAGTTGGGAGGGCTAAAATTTTAAATTATTTTCCAGGGAGGTGTCATTGAGAAACCCTTTAAATAAAGGTATATGGGAGATAAGGGAGTACGTTGTGCCAATACCTGGGGTAACATTTTTCAGGCAGAGGACACAAAGTACTAGACTTAAGAAGGAGAACTGTCCTGTTTGAAGCACAACAAAGGAACCAAAGTCTCTGGTGTACAGTAGGTGTGTTGTAGGGAATGAGGTAAGACAGAAACACATGTGTGCATGTGTATGTGAGCGTGCATGTGTGCTTGTGTGTGTGTGGCCTGTCTGCCTGGGGCAGAAGACCCGCAGACTACACTCCCCAGACTCCCTAGCCTGGCTTCCTGTCTGGTGCTGCCCAGTGGCAGGGCTGGAGGAGGACAAACTTTCTTGGGTCCTGGCAACCTTTCCCGGCAGCTGCACTGCAGTAACAGAAGCTGCAGGCAGCTGGGTTCCAACAGTAGTCACTTCAGACTGTGAATTCCATGTAATACCATCTCTCTTCAGTTCCTCCAGCCTCAGGGTGGAAGTATTTTTACTCCAGTTACTAATCCTTGTAATCAGCTCCCTATAATATATGCCCCTCTCTGAAATCTCTAGAGTAATTCTTGTTTCCTGGTTGGATGCCAACTGATACAAATGTTTTGAGCAGAGGAAGTTCATGATCTGGTTTATAGTTTAGCAAGCAACTCCGGCTGCTATGTTAAGAAAGGACACAATGGGGGCAAATGTGGCAGTGGGACGCCATGTAGGAGACCACTGCAATTGTCCCTGTGATGAATGGAGACCTGAGCTAGTGTGAGCCAGAGGAAGTGGTGCAAAGCAGTCAAATTATGGCCACATCTCAAAGGTAAAGTGACAGAGCCTGCTACTGTCAGAAATAATTGTTTTTGACTCACTGTATGCAAAACTTATCTGAGTTCTTTGCTTACCCATGGAAATAAATTTTCATGGAAATATCTACTTTCTTATTTGTGAAATATAACATTACCAGTAAGTTTAGCAGGGACAGGGGCGAGGTTAGACAATGGAACTCCTAACACTACAAAAATTTCTTCAGACCTAAAACAAATATGAAGGTTAAAAAATAGCTCAGTGATACTGTGGTTAAAATAAGGCGATGTCCTTTGAAAGCTCAAATTTTTTTGAATGAATACATATCCACAAGAAAAAAAATACATATGTAACATTCATCTACTCATTCACTTTTCACTGTGCAAATTTTTCACTGAATTTCTGCTATGTTCCAAGCATTTGTATTATGTTCTGACGATACAAAGATTTAAAAAGACAGCATTTCTCATTAATGAGATGGTCATTTTAGGCCTTTTGTCAGTAATGATACATACATTCGACCTTACAATTTAGGGGGCGGGCACTGTTGTTGCTCTCAGTCACTTATGCCAGTGACTCTTGTTTTCTCTGAATGGCCTGTTTGCCATGCCTGGTGTGGGGCCTGCGTTACACCCTCATTTATTTTAAGAAGCCTTACTGCGTGCAGGACACTATTCTAAGCATTTCATACTTACCAAGTTTTTTAATCTTACCAACTTAATTCAGTTCATTGATCAACTCTTAATCCCGCGCATTGCTATTCCTGTCCAGGTCACCTGCACACAGACTAAACACATGCAGGCCTTTATGTGAACCTCATAAATAACTTGCCTTACTAGGCAAGTTAAGCAATTGCACTGAAAATGGAGGAGTTATCTATAAGCTGATACTACATCATAGAAGTGAGACAAATTAGCAAGATGTCTTTTGCTAGCTGGTCTGGCCACTTTGTCTTTACCTCTCCATCTTAGTTTACCTTATTCTTATAATTACTCTGTTAGGCTGAATAACTAATCTTTGTGGTCCTTTATTACCAAATGTGGCTTAACCTGCAGGCCTATTTACCTTTCACACACAAAGGTCTACAGAGCCAGCAGGTTTCTTTTCACAGACCCCATCTTTTATGAACAGCTTGTGATTTAAAATGACTGTATCTCCCCCTCTCTATGTAGGGGCTTATGTGGGGCAGAGAGACCAAAGTCCAAAAGACTTATTTAAACCTTTGCCCTTAGAACAATTCTACTTTTTTTCTCCCCTGTGTCTATTTTGGCTTCCAGGTAAGGTCCCTTTGGAAAAGAGATTGCATATTATTATTATTTTTTAAATACATTAGTAATTAACATTGTGACCCATAAGTAAACTCTCTAAATTGAACAGGCCAAAGACATTAATTAAGCTTAAGTTTATAGGAAAGATGATGTTATTCTTATTCTAAGTCTTCCATAAATATGAATCACTGTGGTAATGTATTCATTTAATCTGGTACCAATGACGTTTACAAAAAATTTATGTGGTTCACTAGGGCTTAATCTGAATGAATTTTATGATAAAAGTAAATTTGAATGTTCGCAGTTGTTTTTATCACCTGTTCTCATTAGCTGCATTAGTTGCATCTCCTCATTTTCTAATTAAATACAGTAATTATAAAGAGTTCACATTCATGCAATTATGTGAGAGAGAAATGGAGTTATCTCATTGTCAGAATTATGGCATATAATTACTGTATGTGTTAAAGAACATGTAAAACTAGAGAAGGAAAGGTCTTCTTCATTGCTGCGAGGACGGGGGAGAAGAATGAGGCAGTGAATTCAGGCCTAGATAAAGCTAGAGTCAACATTTATCTTTTTTAACAGTACAAGCTTCCTGTTCACACGGTACTTTTAGCAGTACTTTCATTGAATTCTTAAGTATTTTCCACCCATTAGTGATTATTTCTCAGACAGAGGCCATTCACACTAACCTGTAAATGGCTAATAGATCATTGACTATGCCTTGTTTTTAGATTCAAAGTGTTACATTTTTGAAGTATTCCAATATTATATTTTTGAAGTCAGGTTATATGTAAGACTAAAGGAGTCAGAAGATGATAAGTATAGCACCTTCTCTCAGGGTCATTGTGGTCTCACCTGGGAGATTTCAATGAATGTTTGCAAAATTAAATGATAGATGCTGTGGGTGGGAAGAGAATAGCAGGCGATTAACATTTTTTAAATGTTGGTCTCCTTTATTCAGCTATGAGCTCTCTGAGGGCAGGAACTGTACCTCACTCTCATGTATCCCCAACATCTACTACAGTGTCTGGTGTATAGAAGGTGTTCAATAAATATCTGGCATTTACAAAGATGTGACCTTGGGTTGTACACAGAGGACCCTCAGTGCTATCACATGGGTCGATGCCCTGAGAAGTTTTCACAGGTAGAAAGCTTCTAAATTGGCGCTCAGTAATCTTCACCTCCTGGTATTCCTGTCCTTGCGTAATTCCCTTGAGTGTGAACTGGACTATTTGATTTGCTGCTAACAATGAGATATCATAAAAATGATGGGATGTCATTGTTGAGATTACCTTATAAAGAGCATGTCACTCTGGCCTCCCTAGTAGTCTTAGCACTATCAAGATATATCCCGTTACCATGACCTGAGTTTGATCTCCAGCCAGGGAGCTGACCCGCATGGCACAGCAGACTTCTCCTGTCCCACCCGCTGCTTCCCTCAGTAGTGTATTTCAGTAGATCTACCGGTTCTGCTTTCCAGGCTGTCTCTGGTGAATCCTTGCATCCCCTTTACCTCTGCCTACACCCCAGTTCTTGTATGCATAAATAAACACATCTTTTAAAAAGATCCTCTGCTTTTTTTGCTTACTGATCAGATAAAGCCAGTAGCTATATTGTGAGCTGTGACACATGGAAAGGACAGAGGGTGGCTTCTGGTCAGTCACCAACCTACTTGTAACTGAATGCTGTCAGCAACCACACAAGTGAACTTGGAACAGACTCCCTCCAGTTGACTGTGAGATGCAACCATGGGTGAAACCTTATTTTCAGTCTTGTGGGAGACTTGGAGCCAGATCCACTTGGCCTGCTCCAACTAAGTCCTTGGAATACTAAACTGTGAGAGAGAAAATGTCTAAGCCAGTAAGATTTGGGGCCATTTGTTACTTAGGAAGAGATAACTAGTTCAAGGTAAGGCTACCTTCTGTCTTAGTCCTTATTGACAGATCCCTTTATGTCCAAAGGTTTTTTCCTAAGGAAAGGAATATTAATAATCATTTGCTCTCTGTTTAAACTCAATTTACTAAGCTCATGAATCTATCTAATATCCAAAACTGAAAACCAGTTTTTCTTGAGGCTTTTAAAAACCGATTACAAAGTTATTAAGCATACCATTTTTAAACAATTTAAGTTGCAATTATATATTTAGGGCTGATCTTTTAAACACTTCAAAACCTTAATCTACAAACACATAAAAACAAAGAACACAAAACTTATTGTTATAGTTTCACTTAAACTTACTCTTAATATCTCTATCATGGGCTTAATGCCTTTCTTATTTCTCATCTTATTTCCCTATGCTTGATTCGATATACCCTCAGGGTTCTGTATTATTATTTTAATTCTTTTCTTAAGTCATGAATTTTAGCAGATCCCAAAGAAAAGATTAGCTTATCAGAATAGCCTTGATTGTAGGACGTGGTTTATTGACTGATTAATTCTTGGCCACACTTGTTTGTTTCTCTCAAGGTGATTCTAACACAAGCTATGTTTTGATAGCAAACTTTCCTATAGTTATATCAGCCAGACTATTTCAGGCCTTAATTTATGCCTATAGTTTATTTTTGCAACTTAGTGTTTATATATCATTTAAAATATATCTGTCATAAGCAGATATTGGTTTGGTCTTTTTCATCTCCCTTATTAGCATTGCATTTAGTCTCATAGGAGTTAAGAGATTGCTTCTGTATAGCTGGTGTTTCCTTGTAGGTCATCTGGTTAGTAAATTATATTAACCTGATCCATCTCTTTGGGTGGTTAGTGTGGGTGCCCACCCAAGGAAATAGTCCTTCTTGTTTTGGGCATCTACTTTTTCTAGGAGGACCTGGCTTATAGTTTCCAATATTTATACTCTTAAAACAGACAGAAGAAGGCCAATGACTATGCTTTATAAACAAACAAGGTTTCTAGGAAAAATATCAAGCCCTCCTAATTATTAAAGCCAATACAAATTAAACATGGTCTATTATATTCACATTTTCTATTTCAATGACCCTTGGTCACTCCTCATATTAACATTTATATTTTGAATTATTTGGTCTATGATGATGGTAATGGTGGGGGTGATGATGTAGAGATTTTGGTGCTCTCATCATAACTTCATCTTAAGAGACATGTTATCTTTTTTAAAAAAATAAATGGACAAGTCTGAACTACAATGTCAAGCAATGTACATTTGGATGATGAAATGATAAAATATACATGCAGCTCATTATAAAAGCAAGAATAAGTAGAAAGGGAAGGAGGTGTGATCAGAATGAGGCTGATGGAAGGCATTGATGGGATGGATGGTAAAGTTCTAGGCATATATGTGTGTGTGAGAGTGCATGTGTGTGCATATGTGTGTGTGTCATATCCATACTCCTTTTCTAAAATACATAAATATATATAAAAGTATAAATGTATATAAAGACATAAATATATATATCTATTTTAAAAACTGTCACCAAGGGCCTTCCCTGTTGGTGCAGTGGGTTAAAGCTCTATGAAGCTATGTGTGGCCAGTGCAGCACCAGTTCGATCCCCGGCCAGGAAGCTGACCCAAATGGCACAGCAGACCTCTCCTGTCTCACCCACTTCCTCTCAGCAGTGTATTTCAGTCAGTCTGCCTGTTGCTGTTCCCCACTCTGTCTCTGGTGAATCCTCTCATCCCCTTCACCTCTGGCCTGTACCCTAGTTCTAATATGTTTTCAATAAAATAAATCTTTTTAAAAAATAAATAAAATATAAAAACTGTCATCATATAGACATTCAATAGCAGACTGTTTATGTTGACTTTTAAACATTGCCCCTAATATTCTATTAAAAACATTCTTTCTTTTTCACAGCAATAAGATGCTGGAGAATGTTCTGATTTTTTTTTTGTCCTCACTCATAGAATGAACCAAAGGAATTATTAATAGGAAATGATTTTCTAGACTGGGAGCTGGTTCTGGGGTTCCATGTGAGAACATGTCATGTGTGAGGGTATTGATATTATAGCGGGTCACTCAGAACAGAAAAGAAACTAGCTAAGGCTATTATTTCACACTGTTATTTCCAGTTTAGCTTACTGTTTAACATTCGACACTTATGGTGATTTTGTCAACTACAAATCTTTCTTCTGATTTGACTGTCTTTTCATTATCATGGCTCTCCTGGATGGGGCTAAGGCAGCTCCTATCATATTCCACTCTTTGGTATAGTAATTTCTGAACTTGTATTATTCGTAATTTTTCATGTATTCACCGAATTAATAATTATGTACCATCTGTTTATGGTTTCCATAACAATTTTGTTTAACATTGAATTGCATTCCTTTAAATGCCTTACCTTCCTATTAAGCAATAAAACTATGAAATCATAAGGTTTAATTAAATGGCCCCATTTTGCAGGTATCCATTAGGATACTGAGGGGATTCAATAAATGTTACTTTTTCTTGCTTAAGGTTAGCACTCTCTGAAAGACAAGACAGGGAAATGGAGCTTAATATATCAGGTTCATTACTAGTAAATTTTGCACCAAGGGATGTTCTTTAGATGAAGAACAATTGTGGGTTCTCTACCAGTGGGCCCATACTTAGCTAGACACATCCCCGGTTGCCTTCCCTGCAGTGTGGCCTCATTTACCTCACAGAATGTTGTTCTCCCTGAAGGTTGGATTTGACAAGGTCAGGGAGGGAAAGATCAAGCTAGCATAATAGCTTTCCCTCCCATGTGAGTGTGTATGGAGCAAGTAAAAGACAATAGAGGAGTCAGGAACATGAAGATTATGGATGTTCTGTAACTAAAACACAAAATGAGGGAAACAGTTACTAAAAATATGTGTTTGTCCATGTTTCAAATCAAGGCAACTAAGTATATCTTTTAGGGAAACCTGCTTTAGTGAACAATGTTATGATAAAGTGTCTCTGAGGTCTGCCCTGCCCAAATCACCTGGCAATTTAGCTCAGCGTATTTGTTATGTTTGGAGGAACAAAGTTAATGTAGAAGGATTAACCTGATTTCAGAGGGAGTCTTGCTGACAATGTACCACATATACTGTGTGCTATCTATTGTTAGAATGCTTGTGTTAAAGAAACTCAGTATAAAAATAATTATCAAAAGATTCTAACCCTTGCTACACAACCAGGTGTTATTTTATCCTCACCGTTCACAAAATGACTTCACAAAGGCAAAGTCTTATGGGTTTTCAGTCTCTATTTTTTTAACTGAATCAGGAACACTTATCCTATTGAATTATTTTTATATTCCTATGCTCACCCTCTCTAGACTGTTAGTGCTTAGAAAGTTAGCAGAGATAACATGCTTAACTCCCCCTTTCCCTTTAAAGAGATGAAGTAGTGGTGGTCTGAGAAGGTAAACGACTTGTCCAAGTTCTCCCAGAAGTGACATGTTAAGCTCAGGGGCTATTGTTTGAATCAAGTCTCTTGTCCAACTTAAAGGAGTAAAGGAAGTGCAGGTCTACTTACCGAAGAGAAGCCAAACCAGAACCAGAAAAAGAAAGAAAAGCCAGCACTAAGGACTGCCACACTGGCTTAATTAAGCCCAATGGAATGTGCTGTGGTTCTCTGGACAGAGCTGCTCATGGCAGGCACAGACAGGTGCTTTTACAACCAGCTTCTGTTATGTCAAGAGGATTCATTTCTTGCCTTACTCTCTCTTGGTTATATGTTATCTCTCTCTTTTAATTTCACTGAATGTGGTGGATGAGAGAGTTGGCTTCCTGGTAACTTGAAACAAAGCTCCTAAATGAAGGCTGCTGTTGCAATGGGCCTACCAGAGATCAATGCTCACCCCTGAACCAACTGAATACATCACTGGGTAGGAGGAGGGATACTGATGGCTTAGCTGAGACTTGGGCTCACCCCAGCAGTAAGGATGGCAGAAACACCATCAAAACACCCTAACAGTGAATGTACTCAGAGTGTGAAAATTTTCTCAGAAAGAGTTGAGTTATAGAAGAATGGAAATTGTTGCTTGGTAAGAAAATATCAAAGACATCTCTGGTCCTTTTCTGTGAGATCTCATATTTAATGTCACTTCTTCAAGAGAGCTTCCTTTGGCACACAGGAAAAGTGAATTAGATAATCCTTTTATTATCTCTCAGTATCTCAGTAGTCCCTACCTTTACTTATTTTTTTTAAAGATTTTATTTATGCATACAGAACTGGGGTGTAGGCCAGAGGTGCAGGGGTGGTGAGGGGATTCACCAGAGACAGGTGGGGAGCAGAATAGGCAGACCTACAAAGTACACTGCTTAGGGGAGCAGTGGGTGGGTCAGGAGAGATCTGCTGGGCCATGTGGTCACCTCTGGGGCCAAGGATTGAACTTGCATGAAAGTGGCTGCAGCTAGCTTGCAGTTGTTGCTTCCTAACCCTTGTGCCACCAGGGAGGGCCCTATCTGTGTGAAGGTTTTTTTTAATATTCATTTGCCTCACTAGAAGGTAAGGTTACTGGGGGCAGTAACTTTGTTTTGTTCATTGATATGTCTTTATCATCAAGAAAACTGCCTGCAAGTGTCAGACTCCCCAAACATATTTATACATTGAAATGTTCTTTGATTTTAAGATAAAGACATGGAGCATGGTATGTCTAGGCTCACATAAGCAGATACTCTCAAGTAAGAGGAACCAGTTAACTGAATGGACTAATGGTGCAGATAATTAAATGTTTCTAAAATATCCTGTTACTGCAACAAAATGAAAGAACAAATTTCTAAGAATCTGTTAATCTACATAGTTTTAGAGTATTGCAAAGAAAATGAAAAATTTTAATATGTACAATCCTTGGCATATATTAACACTTCAAGAATTTTTAAGAGCTTGTATGAGTTACTTATTTCCTTTATTATTTTATTTGAAAAGCGGTTTCTTTAACCATAGCATGCATTTAAACATTATCTTATCTGAATTCCATGAGAGATTTAGCATTTAGTACTTTTAGGGTACAAGAGAAATGTATTAGATCCAGTCCTATCTGGGAGAAATTTGCAATCAAGTTCTAACAGTATTTTTTTTTCTAGGGTTTGATTTTCAAAAATACTTCTCTAGGTGAATTAAATTTAGATAGATAGCATTTTACCAATTAGGATTCTCTAGGTTGCAAAGTAACAGAATTCAACTGAAAACGGCTTGAACTAAAGAGTGGACTTATTAGCTTATATATGGGGCTTTGAAAATATGGAGTATTTGGTGGTCATGGATCCCACTGAAGTTCCATTGCAAGGATGGTATCAAATCACAGCTGCCTATCTTTAGATGCCAGACAGAGGTAAGGGCACTTAGTTCATATCCAGGCTAAGGGGATCTAATTAAGAGAAGGCTCTTGTCTTCATATCTTACTGGCTCAGATTGGATCATTTGCTTATTCTTTTACTGAGCACTAGCAATGGAGATCACTCCTAGACCAATATGGCCCAATTTGGGTTGGGTCAACTTCCCTGCAGATCCTCCAGTTGTTACATGGGGATATGGTGAAAACCTAATGGAAAACAGGCTGTGCTTTTTGAAGACAGAAGGGTAGAATGATGTAGAAAAGGCAACCAATAATTTCCAGTCTATTCTTTCAAGGGAGAGCCATATCTTACTTATCTTTATGTGTCATGAAGACATGAAAGGCTCACTAAATTCTACTATAAAGATGGGGTATTACATAGACCCACCAAGGATTATTTATCCACTTTGCCTAAGTTTTTGAGTCCTAGAAAGCTTGCACTAGCAAGTAACATTAGTAGTTTTTTTCTTGTTTAATTGCACCATGACTATGGATCCCAAGTAGCCCCATGACTGCTAAGGAGGAGATTAGGGCTAGCCTTTTTTTTCTGTAATTCTTCCTCATTGATTTTCATAAACTGTGATAGATATTGTTCATTCCTAAGTCATGGGACATTTCTTTATAGCTGCTTGGTATCACATATTGTGGAAATAACCCAACTTTTAAGATTTGTGCTTAGAGAAATTGGCACTTAAGCTTTTCCTATTCCAGCTCTGAGGTTTGGGAAGCAGTTTGATGGACTAACTGGATCTTAGGTGGAATAAAATTGATCTCCTTATCCTTTCACAATGTTTGCTCCATCATCTTAGGGAGGTTCTAAGAGCATCAACATTGGAATATTATTTGTGCAGAAATTACACACTGGCAGGGTTTCCTGGTCTTATATGTCATACTATAACAGGGTGGTCCCCAGGAAAAAGGAAGGTTCCAGGTTTCTGCCCTACCCAAAGGAGGGTAGAGTTGAATGGAGAAGAGAAAGAATCTGGACTGGAGACTGAAGAGGAAGGAAGTCAGCTGGGAAGTCAGGAGGTGACCTGAGAAGGCACATGGAACAGAGACATGCGAAGACACAGCTCTTGTTTCTTGGCCCTGAACTGGTTGAAACAGACATGGGGGAGAGACCCACAGGAAGGTAATAGTGGCAGCTTTTATCTTGATTTTGATTTTGCTCTTTTCTTCCCAAACTTGTCTGGCCACTTCTGACCTTTTTCTTTGGGTCCCTGCCTGAAGGCGCTTTAAACTTGTGGTGGGCTTTCAGACTTTGCTTTGGGCCTATCCCTCTTGGGTGAACTTTTATCCACAAGGGGATGGGTTTGATTTAAAAACTATATTCTTTGTCTTTTCTGTATTGAATACTAATTGTACCACAGTTCCTTTCCATTAAAGGTCTTATATGTTTTGTCTTGATGAGGTGAATGACAGAACCTATTTAGAGCGGGCACGTTTGGGGGTTCAGAGTTGCCCCTCTCACTGTCCTTTAACAACACAAGGGTAATAACTAGAGTGAAACAACAACAACCAAGTCTGTTATACCTGATCACATGTAAGGATAATGTTGGGGTGCATGTGGCATAGGTAAATTTGCTACAACTTTAGAATGAGCCCTCTAGACTGCACGCTCAGCATGTTTTATTTCTAAGTGTGAGAGGTTGCACGTCTTAAGGAACTAGAGGCAGCCAAGTCCACAAACCTACTGCGTAATATTCTACACAACAGTTATTTAAACAGTTATTTAAGCTAAAGCAGAATCAGGGGTCACTTTATTTACTCTGTGATATCTCTACTCTTCATTTAGTAATGCTCTATTTGATAAGACAAGTCTGCTTAGTGAGCAAAGATGGGAATTAGGCAGTTACCTCATGATTTAGGTTAATGTTGATGTGGCCTCATTTTTTTTTCAATGAGGAGAGAATTGTTCAAAGCTTTTAGTGAATCTTCTTTTGGTAGGGGTAATTTTTTCTAGCATCTATTCACCTCCTGACTTTTATTTTCTCATGCTTTCAAAAGTCACTGACACTTCTTGATTCTTAATCTCTCTTTAGAAATAACAGTGACTTTAATCTGAATATTCTTGTGATTCTGCCTTCAAATCATTTCAGTTTTCTTCCAATGCACCTAACAGTTCACACCATTGCAGGCAAAAGTATGGAGAAATTGGGTTCTACTCCCTTTGGATGAGTAAATTGACCATTCCAAGCTTCAGCTAATTCATCTGTACACTGTGAATAATAATGGTAATGGATGTGGTAGCATTCCACCCAGGACTTCTCTCCAGGGCCAACCCCAACCACTAGCTGTGCTTTTTCACTGCAGGGGAACTGCCTCACCAGTCCCCTTACGTTAATGGAGGCTATGAGACACTAGAGCTTTTTTTAGACTGAGGCTTCAAATGCAAACAAATTTTAGGGCAGATTATCTCTTTGTCCAATCCTGCTTCTTTACTTTCTTTCAGGAAAACTTATCACCCCAAGGACCCCCAGTCCTCCCATATGCTACTCCTTTACTAAAAGACTATTTTCAGAGAAGTCACTCTAAGACAAATACCACTTTGGCAGGTTATTGCTAAGATTGAATGTATAAATCGAACTTTTTGAACAGAGTGGAAAAGAACTTAATATTAATGGGCTTAATAGTTGTCATTATTCTTGGGTAGTATGTCCTTGATAACATTTATATTTCTGTCTAATACTATCAATTACATAGTTCTTTGGGAAAAATAATGTAATAGCTAACCCAGCACAAAGTTACATTGTGTTGGTCAGTTTGTTATCTGTCCCTCAACTCACTTTTCCTTTTCCCTGGCACTCTTCATGTTTGCTTTCTACCTCACACCTTCTCCTCTCCTGCTCCTCCCCAGTACATTGCAACCCCCAATGCCTTGCTGGTAACACTTTCTTCCCCTACAAAAATATGTGATGGTTCTACCTGGTGGCAAAACCGGTAAGGACACAGCACTGCAGGCTAGCTGCAGCTGCTTCAGTGCAAATTCGATCCCCAGTCCTGTAGGTGATCCACATGGCATGGCAGGCCTTTCCTGACACTCCCACTGCTCCCCTCAGCAGTGTACTTCGTTGATCTGCCTGTTCTGCTCCCCACTCTGTCTCTGGTGAGTCTTCTCACTGCCCCTGCACCTCTGACTTTGTACCCCATTTCTGTATGCATAAATAATCTTAAAAAAAAAAAGTCCTGCTGACAAGAAGACTCTCTGTCTTATTAAAAAAAAATACTTGGTAAACTTATTCACATGAGATTTAATATTTATTTCTTAGCTTTCTAAGTTACACATCATTTGAAACTCTTTCTTTGTACTTTTGGTTTTATTATTCTCTGTGTTATGACTACAACTGTCCCTTAGTAATTTCTGGTTTTTATTCTGGTGTGAGATCATTCTTTTGAAATTGGTTTTTCCAGATAGGAAATATTTTACATAGACTCTAAAAAAATGCATGTCATTTATTGCTACTTCTATTAGAAAGAAAATTTCTACTAATATTGTGAAGTAAATTCACCTTAAAGGATGCAATTTTACCAAATAACTTAAAAGACTAAAATGCTTATTGGATTTTTAAATAATGAAGGTGAAACAGAGAGCTGAAAATATAAATGTGAAGACAACTCAACTTTCAAAGATCTCAGGAGCTGGGTTTATTTGGAAATGAAAGCACCTGGCAAAATAGGGTTCTATTTTCTTTCTCCCCCCCCCCCCCGTGGCATATCATCTCCTAATAGCTTTTCTTTCACATCATATTAGGTAGGAGTCTCAGTTGAAAATGATGGAAAACTCAAGTTAAGCACAAATGTAGGTTTACTGGAAATATTCTGGAGTAATGCCAAAAATTCAAGGAGCTCCAGGAAACTGGGCAACATGTAGGCTCCAGGGACTAGAATGGGGGATCTGATCCCACCAACATCTCTCTTCATCTTTCACTTCTGCTCTTTTGTGCACTGTGTTATGGGTTGTGTCCTTCAAAAGATGTTGAAGTTAACCTTTCGGCTGCAATCCTGTCTTAAGGTTTAAATCAGTGTCTGCATGACACAGCACTGTTGTCAAAGGATGTTAAGTCCTGACCCTCACCACCTATGAATGTAAACACATCTGAAGTGATTTTAGCAGATGATCAAGTTAGAATGATGTATCAGTTTGCTTAGGCTGCTATAAAAAAAAGTGCCACTGGGTGACTAGCACTTAAATACCAGAAATTTATCTCCTCATAGTTGTGGTAACTTGAAGTCTAAGATTGAGGAGTAAACGTGTTTGTTTTTTCTGAGCTCTCATCATGGCTCACAGTGGGGCATTGTTTCCCTCTGCCTTCACAGGGTCTTCCTGCAGTATATGTCTGAGTCCTAATCTCCTCTCGTTATAAGGTACCAGTCATCCTGAATTAGGACTCACTCTCTAAATGCTTCATTGCACTTGAATGACCTCTCTAAAGAACGTATCTCCAAATCAACTCACATTCTCAAGGGGCACAGTTTAGCCCACATCAGATGAGGTCAGCAGGTCCTCAAGATGATTGGTGTGTTTATAACAAAAGGGAAGTTTGGACATACAGACAGACACATGGGGAGGGGGAGGCTACCACCCACAGGCTAAGAACAGCTACCAGAATCCAGGAGACAGAAACAGTCTCCTTAAAGTTTCAGAAAGAACCAACCCTGCTGACACCTTGATTTCAGACATTGAGCTTCCAGGACAGTGAGCAAGAAACTTCACTGTTTAAGGCTCCCAGTTTATGGTACTTTATTTCTTGGGAAAGGAATACACCCAGGCTTATTTTTTTTCTCCAGTCAGGGCTGGCCAAAATGATTCATGGTGTCATCCTTTCTAACGTGCTACTGCTCATTTTCAGAACACTTAGCCACCTCTAACTTCAAGTAGATTCAGAATCTAAAAATTGCTTACTATCTCACCACAATCACCATGGTCTAATGATTTCTTTCTTCCCTTCTTCTGCATAGCTATCTCTCTACATAGTTAGTAGTCTGAGTGACTCTGTTAAATTATGGAGTATAGATTATGTCTTTCCCCTGTTCAAAGTTCTTAAGAGCTTCCTGTCTCACAAAGTGATAAAGCAAACATATTCACAACAGCCTGGAAGACTATGTGACCTAATTTCGTGTTGTTTTTCTGACGATTTCCCAGGATTCTGCTTTAGCAACACTGGCCTTTTAGCTGTTAAACATAGCAGGCAATGAATGCCCGCCTCAGGACCTTTGAACATGCTCCCAAACATGAGCATGATTTGTTCCCTCTCTTTTTTCAACCCTTCTACTTAAATGCCACTTTCTCAGAGAGGTTTGCCTCTCTGCCTCACCCCACCTATCATGCTGTTCCCGCCTTAATTTTTTTCTCCTTTGTAGCCACAACTTGGGTACTATTATATATTTTACTAGACATTGGAATTGGGTAGATCTTCTAGGTACTCAGCAACATGTTGGATGTTATGATGATCTGATGACTTGATACTCTGAAATAGTCTCTCTGCCTAATTAATGCTCTTAGTTTTCGTTTGGCAGTGTGATCAATGTCATTTTTACCTGGCATAACAGAAATCTTACTGCATAATGCCACAGGCCTTACTTACTTTGATATTGTGAACTTGTTTGGAGATACTGCCTTCTTCTCCCTGCAAATTCCTGTTTTGTGCCCTGGTTCCAGTTAACTCTATCTACGACGCCAGCCTTGAGTCTCTATCTTGCAGAGCTAGAAGGGAATTAAAAGATAGTCTTGGTCTGTTTGTTCATTTTGTTGATGGAGAAAGTTAGGTTTTGGGATAGGAAAGGACAGTTGCTTAAAGTCATGCTCTTTAAGTACATTCATGACTTTACTACATTTATTATGGGCCAGGCATTTTGCTGGCCAATGGATGGAGAAAAGTGAATTATACTTAACTTCCTCGCTGTTTAGAGAACTGCAAAGTCAGTGGAAAATTTATATAAACTGATTAGTTAAAAAAATATTAGTGAAAGAGCAAAGGAAGGTGTGGATGGTCAGAAGAAGGAGCTGAACTAACATGGAGAGAAAGAAGGAGGGTCAAGGCTGAAGCTCTCTGTCCACTTTTAGCATGCAACTTTTAAAGGCTCATTCAATCCCATCAACATTTATTGGATGCCTACTATTGGTAAGCCACTGGGTCTTGCCTTAAAGATACAAAGATGAGTTATCAAACTTAACCAAA
The DNA here is from genome assembly GCF_000260355.1 of Condylura cristata. NCBI lineage: Eukaryota > Metazoa > Chordata > Mammalia > Eulipotyphla > Talpidae > Condylura > Condylura cristata. The sequence continues at coordinate 34,407,693 of NW_004567122.1, read as the reverse complement.
TAAGCTTATAAACTTGAGCACCTGACTAGTTAAGATGGCCAATTTCGAAGCAATGGAAATCTGTTTCACAGTTCTTTCCTTCCTTTTCAGAAGATACAGCAAGTGAGATTATTTTTGTGCAAACTGGCTATGATTCTGAACCACAAGATTACTTGGCAGTGGCCTCCCTTGTCAAGCTTAGCATGCACTGCCACCTCTCGAGTGCCCCGATGCCCTTGAAATGGGCAGAGGGAATCTGTTCTTACACAAGTCACTGTGCCAAGCAGCTCTAGTAGAGCTAGTGGGGGTAAGAGGAGATGTCCTTTAATCTTTCAGTAAGAATTGCCTTTTTGCAACTAATCTAGAGCTGGCCAGCAGCTTCCCAGGGTTACATTCTAGAAGTTTATGAATATATGGTCAAGAGGAGACTTCTGTTTTACACCCAGTTTCTAGCCACTTTCTGGTAGCAGAGGTCAATATTGAATATGGCAAATTCCACGAGTAAATGACCTCTCCTTTGTGAACCAATGTAGACCCCCAGGGAAAATGGTGTTTGTTGCTCTCCTGTTAAGAGAAATTGGTGGCTTTACAAACACATTCAACATGTATTGGCTGAGGCAACTTACCCTCTACCACTCTTCATTCAGTATTTCAAGAAAACACTGCCTTGTAGGTTTGATTAGGGGATTAAGCAATTTGGGCATTGGTGATGTGAATACCAGTAATTTCAGTGGACTGGGAGTGGTCCAAACTGATTGAAATGGGCTAAAGAGATTGTAGTAAACTCTTTTGAGGATGAAAAATGGAGCAAAGAATTAGAATAGAGCTGGAGGAAGATAGGGTTGAGTAGCTTTTTTTGAAATGGAAGAAATCACAGTGTATTTAGTATGCTGATTCAATAGGGACAAATGATGCAGGAAAGAGGTATGACATGGTTACAGAGGTGTTCTTGAACAGGAAAGAAGACAAGGGATTTAGTGATGCAGTAGAGCTGTGTAGGGGAATAAAAGGTTTTTCTTGATCTTTTTAGGGTCTTTGCTGGATCTGAAATTGAAATTGACAAAGACAGATAAATATGAGAAAAAAATTCACAGTTATATGCTCTAAGTTTTATTTGACATGGGGAAGTTCACAAGGAAATGCAGACCTGAAGAAATCTGAGTATTTTTATGTTAGGATTGATGAAGAGTGCATACTTGAGAACTATGTTAGGGTAAAGGGTATGAAGTAAGTGTGGTAAACTGGAGAAATTTAGCAAGACCTGTATGTTCAGATTCTTCTTGGTGCTGTCCATCTTAGAGATAAGGATAACCTTTATTCCATGTATAGAGACCACCTCTATACCTCTACCTCTCACACCTGCTTCAGGGGAGAAGAGTGGGAGAAGGTAGGGAGGCCTTTTGACAAAGGCCATTTACCAGACTGTTGCTGCATGTTCAAGAGGAAAGACTGGCCTTAAACTAATTGTTGACAGGTCACTCATGAGAATAGGAGAGAAGGAAATGAATTTGGACAGGTGGGATGATAGGTATCATAACGAGATAGACATTTCTTTTTTTCAAATGTCTTTAGCCTAAAACATTCAGTTTGCCGAGGTGGTATAACTTGGGTGCTATGCTCTGAAGCCTGTCAGCTGGTTGTTAAAAACAGCTATAACTAAATATGAAGTTATATAAGTTTACGGCCCTCCCTGGTGGCGCAGCGGGTTAAAGCACAG
>NW_004567122.1:34394019-34405476 GCF_000260355.1 Condylura cristata | reverse complement strand
ATATATATATATATATATATATATGGAAGTATTCAAAACACATCCCTTTTACATTAACATATACCATTATCTATGTTCTTTTAATCACTTGTTTATTGTATGTGAATAGTAGAAATATCACACAACAGGTGTACTTTTGCCTTTTTTTTGGTCCTTAATTTCACATTTAGTGACAATTGCATTGATAGTTTGAAATTGGTACTTTGAAAAGTAGGAGTGTTTCCATTACAGAAATCACAATCATTATAAAAAAGGGCTTTGGTTTTAAAGGAAAGATGTGAAGACCATTTACCAGGCTGTTGCTGCGTGTTCAAGTGGAGAGACTGGCTTTAAACTAAGTGTTGACAGGTCACTCATGAGAACAGGAGAGAAGGAAGTGCATTTGGACAGGTGGGCTGATAGAAAGACAGACATTTCTTTTTTACTAATTGAAAAAAGTAGCAAAGTAATCACTTAGGACTAAGGCTGGGCAGGGAGGTACTAGATGTGTGAGGGGACAGAGGGATATGGCAAAATAAGTAGATCAGAGAAATGTGTTTGTGTCTTACACATTAAAGGGTTCCATTGAGGTGAATGGTTAATGAATTATTAAAAAAAGACTGTTAACAATGAATATATATTTTTCCTCCAGTTTCTTTGAGCAGCTTGGGTAAGGTGGTTGGTAAGTGGTGAATCAGACATATACAAATCCTGTTTTGCCAGAGCAGTATGATTAGGCAAAAGTGGGGCAGGTGAGATTATAAAATTATAAATGTAGAAGTCACCATGCACGAGTCCACCCTTACTCATCCTAGCTAAAACCAGGCCCTACCTCCTGTAACTTAACCCATTATCCTGTGTATTTTCTTGTACTGTTTATTGGCTGTCGCTCACCTGTCTCACAGGTCAGCGGGGACACTGCTTAATTCACTAGTGAATCCAGTGTCTTCCCTGTGCTTAGCACACAGTAGGTGTTCAGTAAGTAATGTGTCGAATAACACTGAAAAAATGGTTCCACCCATTGGTTTCCTTGACGTCTGTACGGTCCATAAAGGAAACTCAATTTCTTTTTGGACCTGTTCTCTTGTTCCCTGGTGTTTAACCTTTAACTAGTTGCGCCTTAAGCTGCATTCTTTATCTGTTGCATATACCCGGGCAAGTCACTCAACTTTCACCTGAGACCCAGCCTCTGGCCTCCGAGGCTGCCAAGCAGAGCGTGAAGATGATGCCTTTGCAAGCTTCCGCCACAGCAGACTCGGCCACGGGAGGAGGTTTCTCTCACAACTCCTGAACTTAGGGGGCGTGCTTTTAGTACTATATTCTTACTGTTTTTAGGTTGCCCAACAGCGCCTTTGGGCTCGGCTTACTCTGCGGCTCCAGACGAGGGAATGACAGAAGCCCAAGTCCCAAAGTCCAAGGCTCCAGGGCGTGCCGTGATGGTGTCCGGCCTCCAGGCGTGTCCCGAGAGGGGCCAGGCCACCTTGGGACCTCTCAGACAAAGACCCCTCTGGGCCCGCCAGCTCCGCGCGCGCCGCTTCGCGCTGGGGCCCCTGGGCGCGCCCCGGCGGCGCCGCCTCTTCCCTCACAGACCGGCGGTGGCAGGGGCGGGGGCGTGAGCGACTGTCTGTTCTCCGAGCGGACAATAAAGTTTCGGAAGTTTGAAAAAGGAGAAAAAAAAAAAGCCCACGCCCCTGGGGCGGCCCGGGTGTGGGAGCCTGCGGCCCGCGCTGGCGGAGGCGTGGTCGGCGCGCAGGGGCCGCGGCTCGCGGGAATGGGGGTCACGGTGGAGGTGCGCCAGGTGTACAAGTACCCCTTCGAGCAGGTGGTCGCCAGCTTCCTCCGGAAGGTACCTGCCCCACTTTGGCCCGTCCGGGCTCGCGTTCTTCCGCGCCCCCTCAGAGACCCAGCCATCTGGGCTCGGGGCGCAGGCCGCCTGCCGCGCGACCCCCTGCCCCCCTGCCAGCTCTCCACGCGGAAGTGCGGCCCGTGTCTTCTCTCACCCTTGAGGGGATGTGCGGGGCGACCGTGGGGATGGATTTCCTCGAAGGTTCGCTGTCTAGGAGGAGCTAGAGGCTCCGTGCGCGACGTCACGTTCACATACTGCCGCTGCTGAAGGGGAAGGCTGAGGATGGCGAGGGGCCTCAGAGAACCCACGAGGAGGTTGCTGATGACTTGTCGGCCCTTCGAGTACTACATGAACCCCTTAAAAGCTAGTGGGGTCCGTGGAAGCAGTCATACTGTTGACTCAGCATTGTACCCCCTCGGCACCACTTTCTGTTTGATGAAGCAGCTGTGGGGCACACGGCTTGCCCTCTCTGGCCCTAGTTTTGTAATCTGTAAAAGGCGGGAAATAATAGTACCACTCAGGGCTGTGAGGACTCCAGTGAGAGGTAATTCATGAAAAAACTCCGGTGCTGGTCACAGTGTTTAAAAGTTCCTAGTGCTGTTGTTTGTCCTCCAACTCAGTGTTGGTGACCCTCTATCTCAAGCGCTCCTTGCTCCTTCTGGCACCGCGGCTCAGAGTGATAGGAGAACAGGAAATGTCTTTGAAAAACAGAAAGCATGCAGGCCTGGGAGGTGGGACCCCCATGGACTCGGGTCTGACTCTGCCCTTAGTTCATGGGGTGACAATGGGTGTCACACTGGGTGACAGTGTCAGGCTTAGCCATAGGTTTCCCATCAGTTTTCACCTTTCTTAAGCAAGATTGACCCGAGTTGTAATTTGCCTTGGGCAGCAGCTCTACATACACAACCTGGAAACTAAAGGAAGATGCTGGGGCAGAAGGTACTTTTTTAGGTGATTAAGACCTAATTGCCAATAGTGGAGGTGATGCAGTTGGGGCGCAGGTCACAAAGGAGGCTGGAGGATATTGGTTAACTTGTTATGAAGGCCTCTGTGTGTGTGCAATGTCTGCTTGTTGATATATTTTTTTATTGATTTCCAGTATTTAGTATGATGCCTAGCACCTGTTTTGTCACGGTTTCTGTGACCGGCCACAAGAAAGAAAGAGGGGGGCATTTGGGGCAGAAAGTCTGAGCAAGCAGAATTTATTGCTCCCGTGCAGCGGGCAGCAGCTGAGACAGAGCCCCTAGAGTGGGGTCCGCAGCTACTGTGGCCCTGTAGGAGGGAAGGGTCTCTTATATAGATTCTAAGCTCAGATTCCAAAGGGGTGACTCATCACTGTGTCCCTTGATGTAAGTCCCAGTTCGTTATCACCTTCTTCTAGTCCCATCCCGGATGCAAGGCCCAGTTTATTACCGCCTTATCACTCTTGGATGCAAGGTCTAATTTATTACTGCCCTTAACCAGTCCCTTCAGTAAATCTCCACACTCGGTCACTCCCAACAGCACCCACTAAATGCTCACTAAAATTCTGATGAATGATGAGTGAAAGACTAAATTGTGGATCTGATGTAGATTTACTTTTGGCCAGGATTTTGAAGTGGTATTTGTGAAATAAGGGTTGAAGCAGAGTTTCCTATGCCAGAGGGAGTGGGGAGGAAGTGCTTTGTGTCACTGACTGTTTACTCTTCCCAGCAACCTCAGGGATTAGTTAAGATTGACTTCCATTTCATGGTCTGAAGAAACTGAGTTTCAGAGAAGTTTAAACAGATTTCCTAAGTTTCCACATTTTGTAGATAGGAGAGCCCAGATTTCAACACATCTGAATCCAAAGTCCATACCCTTCTTACATTGCCTACAACAGATTAACAGATTGTCAGGTGAAAATTGAGCAAATGGAATTTTTTTTTAAGCGATTTCCAGTGGTTAGTATAATGCTAAGCACCTTCTAAGTGCTCAGTAAAATTTTGATGAATGATGATTGAAATAGCTTTGCTTTTCTCTTTTCCCAATCCCAATTTCATTTTGTTCTCTTAGGAAATTCATTGCCTCTTATGTATGGTAGTCTGAGAAAATAATGATTGAATTATGCTTTGCTATATAACATATTACCCTTGTGCTGAAGTTATTAAGTGGCATAAACTAATGATAAACTTTTAATTCTTGAGATTCTGTGGGGTGCCTGGATACAGCTGGGTTTTTGTGTGTGTGTGTGTGTTTTAGCTGAGGTCACCTATGCAGCTGAGTCAGGTAGGATCTGGAATAATTCCTATAAATTACTTAGTAAAGTAATTTGGAAGGTAGGGGTGGGGGAAAGGGACGAGAACATTTGCAGACTAGAGATCGAGTGATGGGACAGTGTTAATACCATGGATAACACTGCAAATCAGTCCATCAGAATCCGAGGGAGGCGCTTTGTGACTTTCTAAGCTGTCAATAAATCCATCTGCTGTGAGATTTTTCACCTTATGTTATTTAAAGCCATGAACTAGAAGTCAGTAGACCTGGAGCCCAATGATCATGCTTTCATTTGTTGGTATCCTTATGAGATAGATATTACTAGCTTATACTCTGCTCTTGTCCAGATTAGAAAGAGGCAACCTCTAGGTGATCCATTCCATGAACTCACAGTAAACAGGGCCAGTGGACAGTGAATAGGGCCAGATATGCAAGTTAGAAGAAGGTGCTCCTTCTGGGTGGACGTTGTCTGGTTTCCACTGGCCTGCTTGACTGGACTTCCTGTTCAGTGAGCAGCATGGACAACTGTAAAAAGATAATGCCTAATACCTGACCTTCTTCCCAAGATTGTTACAATAATATGACAAACATACTGTTTTTTCTAAGTCAATGTAGTAAGAATTATTTTTTTGGCAAAATAAGCATTTGTTTTTCTTATAGTTTTTATGGGATTTTTGTCAAAGGAAAGCATTTGGCAGAAGGGAAAATCAAATGAGGATCTCTGGAAACATTTAATATGATTTTACACAATGGTAGTTTGAAGCTGTTTTAGCACTGAGGAAATTCTATTTAAATAGAGTCTATTGATCTATGGCTTTTGGTATTTTAGGACTTGCCTTCTAAGTTATACTATTTTTAAAAACCTGAGGAATGTTTGCTCTTCTTACACCTGCATGTTGGATACCACAGGCAAATGTTAGCTTCATGCTTTCAAGCTCAGTGGCACCTTGAAAACAAACACAATATTCTTTGTTTTTGGAATAAAGTATTTTGTATTGAACTCTTCATGTAGGAATGCCATGAAACCCACAATGGTTTATTCATGTGATGCTAAACTGTATTTTCCATGAACTGTAGTGTCAATGCACAGAGACATTGTATTTTGGTTTCTCTCTTCTTGTGATTCTTAGTTTTCCAGTTCTCATTAGCCCCTTAGTATGGGCCCCTTCCTTTTATTTAAAATCATTTTCAACAAAAGTTGCAAAGGTGAATGTAGCAGTCTAGAAGATAAGTCATCTTTGAAAGTTCACACAGACCTGTTTAATGGGCATTCCTTCATGAACTGGATTCAAACAGAACTTTTAAAATTTCATTTGTAACATATTTAAAGTCACTAAAAAGGACCCAGGTAACTATTGTGTTGACTAGATTTTCTTATTTGTTCTCAAGGTCAGAGAAGTTACTGTTTACCATTGAGAAAACTGTTTACAGTTTTCTTGGTTTTATATGCATCATTGAGTCATTGTGAAGAGTGCAAGTTCTGTGGACTTTTTCTCTGATATATCCCATGTGCCCAGAGAGATCTTGGAACACAGCAGGTATTCAGCAAATCCTCAGTGAGTAAATGGTTGAAATACACTCTTCTGGGATACAGTCCTATGTAATTTTTAGACTGAAGTCAGAATGGGGTTCAGGAATATGTCCTTATGGTCAGTAATGTATAAATATGGACAGATTAAAATAAGTTCTTTGCTTCAGCACTGTGGCCTCCAGTTTTATTTATTCAAACAGAGAGTCTGATGTGCTGAACAAAAATGGCTTGAATGTTTACTCTTAAACTCATAACGGGGATTTATGAAGGGCTATTTCCATTTAGAGTAGAAAGTTGATTGGGTAATTAATAATGCTTCCATTTCTGATCCTATCATTTCCCCTGCATACTTGACATTTTTACATGTGTGGAACAATTTTGCCATCAGAGCTCCTGAAATATTTGGAGTGAACTTGTGTTTCCAGAATAAATGATTTGACAAATGATAGGCTTAGTTTAACATAATGGTCATTTATCTTTTTGTTTACATTGTAGTAGTATTTTTCCCACTTGTATCTTCTCATCAGTTCTTCTAGTCGATTAGCATAAAGGAGAACATGAAGAACATGGACTCTGGCAACAGAGGCAAAGAGTTCTTTGAGCTATTTGAATTTGGGCAAGTCAGTTTCATTTTCTGTGTCTTAATTTGTTGGAGGAAATTAAATTGGATAATACAAATGTCTACATATAATGTACATAGTTTAGTGTTGGCCCCAAATAAGTGCTTTTAAAGCACTTGTTAAAGAATCATGATAGCAATCCTAACGATAATAAGAATTCACTACATTTATTCTACCAGCCTGAAAATAAAAAGCCGAGAGTATTCTGCAGAACATTTTACAAACTTGTAGTAATAAAGAAGAGAGTGAACATGAAAAGGTACACATTAGAATTATAACTTACTTTTAAAAATGCCACTTTATGTAATTTTAAATTGGAGGTTGTGGCTTAATCAGTGAATAAAAAGATTTTTTTTTTTTTTAAGATTTATTTATTTGTGTATACAGAACTGGGTCACAGGCCAGAGGTGCAGGGACGGTGAGAGGATTCACCAGAGACAGAGTGGGGAGCAGAACAGGCAGATTAACGAAGTACACTGCTAAGGGGAGCAGTGGGCGGGTCAGTGCTAAGAGGTCTGCCGCGCCATGTGGTCACCTCCGGGGCAGGTGGGGATCATACTCATGCAGAAGTGGCTTTAGCTTCTTAGTGCTGTGCTTTAACCCGCTGCACCACCAGGGAGGGCCGAATAAAAGGATTTTTTAAATATCAAAGCACTAATAGTTGAATATTTTTGTATGCCAGCTCACAGACATTCATAAGTCTGTATCATTTTCTCTGGTAGATGAGAATGAAACAAGTTCCTGGCCTCAAGGAGCTCACTGTAAATCCCAGAGGCATGTCACAGACATAGTGTAGGGACAAGTTCATATTTGAATTATAAGTATTAGAGCTTTTAGAGTTAGAAGCAATTGGTTTCTTTTTAAAACCAGTGAAGTATTCTCTCTAGAACTTTTTTTTCTGATGCAGTGCTTTCTCTATGCCAGGGTGTAGGAGGTGTGCTAGGGTGTCCTTGTGGAAACTTATGCAGATTCTGAGTTGGTAAAGCCTGAACTTTACTAGTCTAGGAAAATAAGAAATATCTTCTAATAACATTGACATTACCATTTAAATATTTTTGGGTGGGTAAGTTAATGTTATACCACTGTAAATTGCAAGAAAGACTAAAGTCATGGAATTAAGTTTTCAAAAATGTTAATTCACTCTATAGTAGCAAAGGCAGCTACCTTTTATTGATTGAGTGGACTGCCTACCAGTGCCAGGTGTTATGCTTTACATAGTTACTTCCCTTAATTGTTAAGAACCCTTTAAGGCAGGTACTTTTTTCCCCCTCAGTTTACAATATGAAGAAACAAGGATAGATTTAGTTAAAACGATTTGCCCAGAACTCTCATGGATGGGCTTTAAACTGAAGTCTCTTGTATTCTAGACTCCTTTGCTTTTCAACAGTCTGTATTAATTTTATTTATTAATTTTTCATTTAGAAATAATTTGTCTTATAAAATGTTGCAAAAGCTAAGAATTTCCACATAGTCCTTTCCCACTTCCCCAAACCACAGTAGAATACTCAGGAAAGTAATATCAATACATTGTTAATCAAGCTACAGACAGATTATTCAAATTTTGGCAACTGTCTACTGATAGCTTTTTTCTAGTCTGGAGGCCAGGCCAATCCAAACGTGGCATGGTTGTCATGTCTTAATCTGCTCCTATTGGAACACTGCTGCTGTCTTTTTTTTTTTCAAAAAAATTCTTCTTATTGTTGGTATTGCTGTCATCATCAGTACTTTCAAAGAGTACTGATCAGTTATATTTGGGCTTTGTATCTTTAAATGTACTGGATTTATGCATGCATTTAATACTGACATAAGAAGACTTTCCTTTGGATCAGAATTATAAAATATCCTTTCAAATTTTTTTATTCAAACATTGCCAGTGTTTTAGGACATACTGGAAAGAGAGAGAGTAATGTGATGTTGGCTGGCCTTTGTTTTGCCTTCTTCCTCAGCCCAGCCAGAAGGGCCTTTGAGGATCATCTGGTGGTCTGCTGTCCTCTCTCTGCAGATTGCAGACTCTCCTTCTGTGTCCCTGCTCCTTGTCCTTGTTTCTGCTTTATTATTCTTCTGGTCTCAAGGGCAGTGGGCAGCCATTCAGAATATCTGTCAACATACATATGTTTAGTCCTTGATCATTAAAATTTTGATTAATTGATTACTCCTTTGATCTGGATAAGAAATCAACTGTTTTGCTACTGAGATAGACTATTGCATGTGGCCCATAAAGGGCATTTTGGCACATCTCTGGGGCACTGTGTAACTTAACACCAAGACTCTTTGCAGCAGCTCCACCTCTGTGTTACATGTTAGTGAGCAGTATGAGTATCAAAGATTCCTTTAGTGCTTATAAAACAGTGATATTAATATTCTGGATTTGTTTTAGGTCCTCTGGGCCTTATTTTCAGGACCAGACAAATCTGTCAGCTTCCTTGCCCTCTGTTATTTGTCATTTAAAACCCGATTCCTTTGGAGGCCACAGCCCTTTTTTTTTTTTTAATGTATAGGAGGGTATTATAAAAGGCAGGCATTGACTTCTGAGCTTTTTGGAGAGTTGATATTTAATAATTCCTTACTTTATTGAGAATTGGCCTTCTTAAATCTTCTGTGGTTTTAACTTTGTGAATAAGAAAGGTAGATGCCATATTTTCATGAATTTCTTCCCACTAATATATTGATTTTTCTTATAACTAGATGAACTCAATTTCATGGCCCCTCACTTTACATAGCTATGTGTTTCTTTAATATCTATTTTGTTTTTTACCTAGTATTTCAAAAATTTTGGCTTCTTACCTTTTAAAGTATAAAAAGTGAGTGAAAGCAAGATAAATATAACGTAGGAGAACCTCCTTACCCTTATTAGATTGTTAATATTTCTAGTTATATTTGCAATTAATTTTTATCCTGGAAGGAGAAATTAGTTTAAACATTCTATGAAGATGGTAACAAATCATAAGTTCAAAATAAAGTCAAATATATCCTGAGAAATCCCTCGTCACTCCTTGAGTATGGCATGCATGGCCAGTGTTGAATGTCCTGTTGGTTGTCCTTATGCCATTGCTGTTTGTAAGCCACTGAGCCACGTCCAGGGAAGGCAGGGCTTTGGGCCAGGTATTTGGGTCATTGGACCACTTTGCTTCTGGGTATAGAATGGGATTGAAGCACCTTGTGTGAGCCTGCTTGTTTGCAGTCTGTGCACAATTATGTTTTTTACACAAAGAATCCTTATCTTAATACTTGCCAATATGCTTATTAAATTGCTTGGGGATTAAGCAAGTTCACCCCTATGGCAGCCTCCCAGATAGCACCCTGTGTAGGCACAGTGGGTGATTTCTCTGTCTTTAGTGGCCTTGATCTTGACCTAACTTGATCCTTTCCATTGCCACACTGTGTTTGAGAAGGTGTCCAGAAAAACCTGACTCCCTGCTTGTCTTCCCTAGTTGGTGTTCCCAGTGGGGGCCCTGCCCTCCCTCATCTCCATTTTAACAAACTTCAGTTAAATTCACATAAATTAGATCATGACTACAACTGTTTACCACAAGATGGCATCAGATCCTTTAAAATAATGCCAGGGAGAGGGAGCCTCTAGAATAATTTTTTTAAGTTTAAAAAAGTTAAAATATGTGCCTTTGGTGTGATGACATTTAACTAATTTAAATAAACCTCCAATTTCTTTTCCCATTTTATTATTTAAACTTGAGGCACATCTATGTTTGATCCCCAAACATATTGGGGAAGAAATATGTTGGGTAGGATGGATGTTGGGTAGGAAGAGGCTTGAATTTTGCAAGTGATTTTACTTGCCTCTTTACAGGGCCCCTTGTTTCTATCTGGCTAGTCAATCTTCCCTTTTACGTTTGCTTTTATAAGCATTGTCTAATGGATGACCCTTAATTATTTTTACAATGGCTATTATTTCCTAGCCCTGATGATCTCTTAATCTTACTTATTTTCTCCTGATACATTTTTTTTTTTTAAAGAGTAAGTTTATTAGAAAAAGACAGGAGAGGAAAAGACACTTGCATAGGCACACGCAGGCAGGAAGAGCTGCACCGAAAGGGACAGGTTTGCAGAGAGAGAGACCTGCATGGTTTCAGCAGGGTGTCTTAGGAGAGAGGCCTCCCCTGAGGGAGGTCCTACAGAGGGAGAGAGCAGATGCAAAGAAGCACCTGCATAATCACAGGTGAGCAGAGGAGTGGCTGCCTCTCCGGATACATTTATTTATTTATTACTTCATTATTTTGTTTCCCCAACAAACATGTAAAATCTCTAAGAGTCTACAGTTTTGTTTGTTTCATTATGTATCCTCATTGTCTGGGACAGTTACTGGCATGGTTAACTAATAAAAAAAGTTAAATGAAGAATGCATAGAAAATTCAGTTTTATTTAAGCCAGTGTTCTTCAACTCCAAAAGCAAACATTAAACGTTTGTAAAATTATGAAGTATTTAAGCATCTTTAGAAATTTCATTGATAACTTAGTGAAATTGTCAGAACTTGAAAACTTTTATAATTCCATTTCCCTTGTGATTCCAGTTCATCCTCTTTCATAATTTGTTTGGTAATCTTCCTATAACTTACAGAGTATTTATAATATTTAGTTAGGATACATTTGAAAAATGAGCAAACTGAACTCTCATTTTACTATCTGTGAAGTTTGAATTTACACACACACACACACATCGTGAACCTGTGAGATTCTCAGTTCCCTTCCTCATGCTGTATAAGTGAGGCATTTGCTGAGGAACCTGACCCTCCACTGAAGACTAAATTTCATGAAGCCAGTCATTGTAATTTTTAGCATTTATATCTAGAGCAAAAATGAATGAATATAATTGCATTTATAAAGCCATGTTTTTGATTAGTTATCAAGGTTGTGGTTGCCAGGATGGAAAAGTAAATGACAGTTTGCTGATGGGATATGCTGAGTACTGATCCCACTGCTCTTTCACTGATTGGTCCTGAAGCAAAGGAAGATTTATTTTCTAAAACGATCTTTGAAGTCATTGAGGTTTATCTTCCAAATTGATAATTCACTCAGCAGTAAGTATCTATTGAGTACTACTATATCAGACACCGGTAGGTGTAGTGATACAGGAATGACTGAAATAGGTAATATTTTTGCCCTCATAGATCCTTTGTTCTAATCTGGTGTCTTTAGGGCCAGAGATACCTTTAAGAATGTGTGAAAGTGATGGACCTGTTTCTGGGAAAGTCAGTTACTTCATTAATCTGTTATATACAAGTATATTTTCT
>NW_004567122.1:34393008-34393919 GCF_000260355.1 Condylura cristata | reverse complement strand
ACCAAGTTACCCCAAGTTTTATATTCTGAATCAGTATTAATCAAGGTTATATTCTGAATCCTTATCATATAGTTCCATGTTTATCAATAGCAAAAGGCCAGAGATACCTTTAAGAATGTGTGAAAGTGATGGACCTGTTTCTGGGAAAGTCAGTTACTTCATTAATCTGTTATATACAAGTATATTTTCTCTCTCTCTTACTGTCTCTGTTTCACAACTGTTCTCTGTGTGTGAGAAAGAGAGAGTGAGAGCAAGAGAGAGAAAGAGAGAGAGATCCATGCTCACTGAATTTTGTATACCATTTCACAGGGTTTACAATCCTAAAAGTTCCCATGAAGGACATGTATCCTTTTCTGTCCCTTAACCTGTTCACTACTCTGTGTTCCGCTCGACAGCTTATGTTGTCCTGGATGAAGCTTCCTTTTAATTTTCTTTTCAGATATGATCACAGCAAGAAGCTGTAAACCTCTGGGAAAAGTGCCCAAGTGGGGCTCAGCATGCCTGAGTCAGCAGCCACCTTGTCCTGTGGCTCTGTGGAGGGCACTTCTGCTTCCCAGACCTCTGTAGTTGAGTGATGGAAAGATTGGACCTGAGAAACTCTGAGGTGATTGAGAGTAGGTTAGGTGGGCAGGCTTTATAGAGAACAGAAAGTATCTGGAGGAAAATCACAGTCTCATTTCTCATTAGCTGTGTGTTTTTGAGGAAATTATCTATAGGTCCTCTGGGCCTTATTTTCAGGACCAGACAAATCTGTCAGCTTCCTTGCCCTCTGTTATTTGTCATTTAAAACCCGATTCCTTTGGAGGCCACAGCCCTTTTTTTTTTTTTTAATGTATAGGAGGGTATTATAAAAGGCAGGCATTGACTTCTGAGCTTTTTGGAGAGTTGATATTTAATAATTCCTTACTTTA
>NW_004567122.1:34374463-34392628 GCF_000260355.1 Condylura cristata | reverse complement strand
CATGCAGTTCCAGTTCTGAATAGCACATAGAGCAGTCCCAGAGTCTGTTAGGGCTTTCAACAAGATTGTGCAAGTAAAGAATTTTGCTCAGTGTTTGGCACAATGAATACTTCTGGTGTGTGAGAATCTGGTTCAACATTAATATTATTACTATTTATTAATTAGCTTAACTGAACTTTGCCCTCCCCAACAAAGGATAAGTAGGATCTAAGAAAGTTTTCCCCAGGATTTCAGAGAAGTTCATTTGGTAGTAACATCTCAGTTATTTAGACCCCTCACCTATTTAGGCCCTCTTAATAGTAAAACTATGACCTTTGTTGGAAAACTGGCCTTACAGGTTACTTGAAAAATATTTACTATTCCTGCAAATAGTTGTGGTTACCATGAAATAATCCACTTTGTAAAAGATGAATGGTAATATTTCTTTATGTGTTTTCACTTAGTATCCCAACCCCATGGATAAAAATGTCATCTCTGTAAAAATAGTGGAGGAAAAAAGAGGTAAGTTCCTTAATATATCTTATTCAGAGACGAACATTATGTAACACTGATTCTTTTAAAGGTGTGTGTGTATGTGTGCACATGTGTGTGTCAGCTTGTGGTTTTTAACATGTCTATTTGTGTATTTGATCAAAATGCGTGCCTAGCATTTATAGCTACATGAGGTGATCTTGCCAATTTCTTAATTAATAATTAATGACAGCTGTAACAGCTAACATTTTTGAGCTTTTAATATGTGCCAGACACTCTCACTTTTATTGCCTCAATCTTCAGAACAATGTACGGGGTAGGTATTATTATTACTCCTATTCAGTGAATGAAGAAACCAAGTTACCCCAAGTTTTATATTCTGAGTCAGTATTAATCAAGGTTATATTCTGAATCCTTATCATATAGTTCCATGTTTATCAATAGCAAAATAGATGTGATTAATAGCATATCCATATATGAGTGCGACCACATAGCAATTAGGTTATGGAATATAACTTAGCAGTGCAGTCCATTTTAACTGGAACAGGTGGACAAGCTATGCTTTTGCTGCCCTTGGCTTTGAATATTTAACTTTATTAGTACACAATTATATCTATTTGTTTACAGATAGCCCTGTATTGCTTATCAAAGGGGAGGTGCTCTGAGAAGCACAGCTTAGGCAAGTTTGTGGATATGCAAATGTCACACAGTGTTTGTAACTCTCCAACAGCACTCTCCATGTTGCTGGCACAGCATTTCAGGGGGCATCTGGGGAGAGGAACTGGGTCATCCACAACTTCTTGCTGCTCCTGTAGCACTGTAATAGTGTGCATGGTGTCATTAGGCAGTAGGGATTTGGAGACTGCCATCATATATGCAGTACATTGACCTAAATATTATGTGGCCTATGGCCTTATTGCCTGTGACTGTCTCCATGCAACAGTAGCAGAGTTGAGTTGTTGCAACAAAGACTGTCTGACTCAGAAAACCTAAAATATTTACTATTTGGCCCTTTGCCAAACCCTGGTGTAGGTGTCTTTGTACTCCTTTGCTCATCTCCAGTGTAAGAGCTTTAGTGGAAGCATTTTCACTGTCAGTACCTAGACTTGAGAATCAGGCAACACAAAAAGCTATAAGGATGCTTATAAATGCTTATAAGCAATGCAGCTAACTTTTTGGAGACACCCTGGCCCATGTCTGACTTGTTCTTGAAGTTTCTGAGGAAGTGACTGTTTATTATGTGCCTCTAGACCTTCTCTGTGTTTTTGCTTGTTTGTTAGAAGCTTTTGCTTGTTAGAACATTGTCTATACTTCATGCTGTTTAGGTATATTTTAAAAATATGTTTTTTGTACCCCTGTAGTGTGGAAGACACTTGTTATTTGGCATCAGACAAGTCTGATTTCAAGTCCTCACTTCATTAACTATTAGTCTGTCCAAATTTCTAAGTGACTTAAGTTTCTTCATCTGCAAAATAAGAAAATCGTAACAATCCTGATTTTAGGCTGTTGTGAAGATCAAGTGAGAACAAGTTCCTAGTGGTATAGGACATTAATTGTAGCCTTCAGGAGCAGCCAGTTCAATTTAAGTCTGTGTGCTGCAAACTTTGGATGAGCTGGCCAAAGGAATGCCAAGGGGTGAGCGAGGAACTGGGTTCTTATAGTATCTGAACAGTCAGGGTGTTTGCACCAAGGTTCAGGGCTACCACGGCCAGAGCTTTAAGAAACCCAGTAGGAGATTGGCTGAAGCACAGTAATGAATGGACCAAAAGGCAGCACTTTAAAATTTATCTTTTTCTCCACTTTGGTCTCTTGTTTTGTTAACTCAAATTTGGTGTATATTTTGTACATCCCTGGTACTATTCTGAAAGTTTCATTCCAAAACAGAATGGTTCCAGTCACAAGGGCTTTGCTCTTTGCTGAAAGAAAAAATGACAAATATAATTAGTTATGTGTTTAAATTTAATAGTTAGAAATCTTTCCATGAAAACATGTTTGATATGAAGAGCAAACATGTAACTCCTCAAAATTAATATAAAATTTAAATACAGCAAACATGTTTGGTGCAGAAGGTGGCAGATCACAGAAGCTTTGTTTCTGTTGGTTTTGAATAGGAAGCTCTCTGGCCCTTGTCAATGGAGTTAACATTGATGGTCAGAGCAGTGAGCAATTTGCACTTTTTTATCCTGACTTTAGAATGTACAGTGTAAGTGACTGTTTCACCCTTATCCCTTGATCGCAGATAGGTATATTTGACGTGATTTGGCTGAGTAAAGTGTCAGGGAACTGAGTTTTCAGTTAAACAGGAATTCTATATAGGAAATTGAAATTGACATAAAAAGTTTTTTGACATTAATACTAAAATACATTTCTTAAAAATTTGAGTGTAAAATTTTTATTTTCTAGATATGTCAACTGGGATCATCTATAGAAAGAGGATTGCAATCTGTCAGAATGTGGTTCCAGAAATTTTAAGGAAGGTAAATTTATTTCAGAATTTAATCAGCTTTGGTATGACATTGGGGACTTTTCATATGGGCTTGGAAAGTGGCAGCATTTTCTGATGTAAAGAGTTGTTAGGACTTTCCCAAATCTTCTGCCTCCAGCACTTCGGAGGAAGGAAGTGTCTCATAATGAACTTTGGTTCTGGCGATGCTGCAGGAGATAGGTTTTTTTCCTGTTTCTGTCTCTCTTCTGTGCAGGGTTCTTAGCAGTCATTGAGAGCTACATTTTTAAAAAAAGATACCTTGGATATTTTGCATGAAGTGCCCACCTTTCCTGATCTGTCCATCGTTAGATAAGACTCAGGTAAGAATGATCACAAGTGAGCAGGTTGTAAATAGTCTGCTCCTTAGTAAAGTAGACAAAGGCTTCAGTTTCTGTTTCACTGTCAGAACAGTTGTTTCAGGGAATGTAATGTTCTCAATGTGCTGTGTCAGCCTTATTGTGGGTATATCTATGAAGTTATGGCATTGATGATGAAATCTTCATGATAGCAAATTGTTTTCCTTTCTTTGCAATCTTTAAGCACTCTGGTGATGGTTGGAAAAAGGTAAGTGAAAATTTTAATCTAGTTGAATAATGGAGGGATTGGTGGGATCCATCCTTTTGGAATTACTAGGAAGAGGAGAGCATATATACTTGCTTGTACTTTTAAAAACGTCTCACAAGGTTTCAAACCGGAAGTGATTTCTGTGTAATGCAAAGCCTGGCTGGGCTCCTGCTGATTAGCTTGCAAATTACACTGCTGTGCTGTCTGTAGAAAAAAATGACAGTTTCTGTCACTTCCTTATCATGGATTAAAGCTCTGTCACATTCTTTAGCAAGAAGAAAGCTGATATGACAATGAAAATGAACTTTTAAAAAAGATGGCAAGATATGTTGCAGTTTTTTTGTAGCAAATTAACACTGGCTTTTTCCAGAATGTGTACCCTGCCTTTGCCCTATATACATACTTTGAATCTATTATTTAAAAAGGCACTCAACTTTGTCCTGTATCTCAATTTTAAATAATTTAAGGACACCTCTGACTTGTACAATTCTGCCTCTGTAGTTTTCCTTGTCTCCTTTGTCTAGGAAAACATACATGTCTAGGTGTTGGACAGAGTTAAAATGAAGAAAATATTTTACCTTATATTGTCCTGCATGTGGGTTCATAAATGAACCTGATTAGAATCCATCAACCTAAGAAGGCCATAACCAGCTCTAAAGGAGACATGGAGGAGGCTGATAATTTGCTTTGTGTTTAGCATTTAAGGAAATCAGGACAGAGTTGGTATCGCCTGTATAAATCTTGGGCCATTTGCATGCCCTTTCCAGCATTTAGTAAGGTCATAGTGTGATTACCGAGGGCTTACAGATAGCTATTGGTGAGCTGTTGTCCATATGTATCAGGATCACTTGTCCTCTTAGTCATGCAAGACTGAGAACAGCTACAAGTTCAGTTCTTCTGGAGCCTGTTCTTCCTATATTGAGAAAACCATCTTTCCTTTGTTGGACAGGTGAGCATTTTAAAGGTGCCTAATATCCAGTTAGAAGAGGAGTCGTGGCTCAATCCTCAGGAAAGAAGCATGGCCATACAGAGTCACTGTCTCACATGGACTCAATATGCATCCATGAAGGAAGAGTCTGTCTTTCGGGAAAGTACAGAAAATCCAAATTGGTAAGATCATTTCTGTGTGTGTGTGTGTATGTCTATGTCTTTGTGTGTGTGTGCATGCACAAGATGGGTACTGGGAAACACATATATTGAAAAGCTATGATTTCATACTTATGAAGTCATATATACCTCATATAAATCACACACTAATTTTTAACCATACAGTAATTAATAGATTTCCATCAGGGGTACCTTTTACTTTTATGTGTTTTTTAAAAATTGTTTTTTAAATAACCATCTAATTCTAGGAATAATAATTTGTATCTTGTTAAAAATATCAGGCAGCTCTGTTCTGCTCCCCACTCTGTCTCTGGTGAATCCTCTCATTCTCCTCATCTCTGGCCTGTACCCCAGTTCTGTATGAATAAATAAATAAATCTTAAAAAAAAATCAGGCAGTTTTGGAAAAAAACCTTTCACCTAGATACAGTGTATTTATAGAAATTTTTTGGTCCATTCTTAATTGACATTTAGATTGTTTCTAACTCTTGCTATTACAAAAAATGCTGTAATGAAAATTCCTATGATTACTTACTTCTTTACTGTTATATGAAGCAAAGTGGGATATATGACTCAAAGGTATGTGCATTTTATGTTTTAATTCATATTACCAGGTTCCTCTGTAAAAGATTTGACCTCTTGCTTTTTTCTTCACACCTTTGAGTTGTCATTTCTTGTCCACTTCAAAACACTTTCTTTCATTGGATACAGCAGGTCAAATACTTATTGACACTTACTATGTCAAGGTTAAAGCCAGATCTTTCACCTGCCTTAGCTCTGAAGCTCAGATTAAATAAGTTACCCAAGAAGAAAGGGTGATGAGTTGCTAAATCAAGATGTGAATCTGAGTCATGAATCCACCCTGGAAAAGTGGTGGAGTAGGACTGTGGAAATGTGGACGTTCATAAAGGGCCTATTTGTCTGTGCAGTGTTTGGGTGCCAGGGTATGGAGAATGGCTTTTGTCCTTTCATCCACAAAAAGGCTCATGAGCAGTGGATGTGTGATGAAAGTGGTGATCGAGATTCTAGAAACTTATGTTTTCTTAGCTCTTGACATGATTTTAGAAAGGCATTTAACAGACATTCTAAAAGAGGTTAATGGGGAAGATGCCAAAGAAGAGATACATTATTACCTTCATTCCCTTTTGCCAGGGAATGTGAGACTAATGGCTAGCAACTGTACCCAGAGGATGAAATATGGACAATTTTTAAAAGAAAAAATAAAAGCTGTCACGGCTGCTGAGTCTAAAATTAGACCTTCAAGCTGTGTGTTGGTTGGCAGGTGTGGGTGTGTGACAGGAAACCAGATGTCATTCTGTCCCTGTACATGGCCTGTCGACTCACTTCAGAGGTGGGCTCCAAATGGGTTTCCTGTAGAACTTTATAAAGCCTTACTCTGTGTCTCTTCACATAGATCCATTTTTGCTTTCCTGTTGACAATTCTGCAGTCATGGCACCTTCTGGGGCACGAGCTTTCCTCTGTCTGTGTTATCACACAGCTGGGTGTTTCTAATATGTGCTCTCACTTTACTAGCTTCATTGGACATTTTCTTTGTTCAATTTTTATGGAATGGAATTGTGTCCTTTTTGGAAGGTGGAGTGATATGTTTTCCACTCATCTTACTTTTCCTTAGCCCAGCTTGGCAGTCCGTGCCTCAGAGAATACCTCCTGTACTTATGCTGTCCCTTCTGCATCAATAAGGCTGCCTGGCACAGCAAGTGACAGATGTCCTGTCTCAGATGACACCAGTAATCATCTGTACACATACCAAGCAGTGTTCTAAGTGCTTATGTGTGTTTGTCTCTCTCTCTCCATATATAAATTCATTTACTCCATGTAGCCACCATATTAGGGTGCAACTATTATTATTCCCATTTTGTGTTTCTTAGTGAAGTAATTTGTACAAAGTAGATGTCAGTAAGCATTTGAGGCAGATCCAAACCTTTTGACTCTAGAACCTGTGCTGTTGGTAACTGTGCTTTTCTTCTCAGTAAGGAACTCTTCTCTCTTAACCAAGTGGGCCATACTTTCCATCTTTCTCTGAATACTTTTTTTTTCCCTTTAAGTTGGATGTCTTTAAGTTAATTGCCAGTGGCAACTAGGGTTAGAATACATCTTTGTCCATATTTAGTGAGGGAAAGTTACCGGTGAGAGGGAGGGAACCTGCCTTTCAATCATTAAGGGGAAAAAACCTCCCCCAAATATGTTCCAGTGAACTTAGACCACTGAGACCAATAAGAGTGATCAGAAGATTAACAGAAGCTGATCGGTCCTGAGAGTCAGGATCTGCCCCTGGGGAAGTAACCAGGGGAAGGACCACTTATCTGTGAAATCCATGGGCTGTGAGGGCCGAGAAGGGATGCCTGAGAAAAAGTAATTGGAAAATACTAAGAAGGAGTCACTGACACCCTTTTCCCTCCTCACTGTGGTGCCCACTGTCTTTGGTCTGCTTTGGAAGGTAATAGATGAGTACAGGGGTAGCTCTTCACCAGGTGCAGAAACCAGAAGCTGGAAAGACAGCAGGAACGAACAACCCCATAGTCTTTTGCCTTTTCATGCTTGACTCATTTAGCTAATAGACAGATCTGCCTTATCCACTCAACGGGCCTGACTCCTTTAGTTGGGCATAGGTGCTCCCATGTCTTGTAGTACAGTAAGTGGCTAGATCTTCCCTTGGGGTAGGATCCCATCTTTGAGACTTTACCTGCATGCCATTGCAAGCTTACTGCACTTCTCCAGGGCCCAGCTCCTTTAATTGTACAGTGATGATGATATCCCTTTCTCAGAGGGGGGTTGTGAGAATTAGATGCCATGGTACATATAGGAAGTGGAGCGAAGTGTCTGCCCCTGGGGTCAGTAAAGGCTGGTGTTGGTATTATTACCTTTATTGTTTTTGTTGATTAAAACTTCATATTATGGGCCCTCCCTGGTGGTGCAACTGGTTAAAGTGCAGCACTATGAAGCTAGATGCAGCCATTTCAGTGCGGGTTCATTTCTAGCCACATGGCGCAGCAGACTTCTGTCTTGCCCACTGCTTCCCTCAGCAGTGTACTTTGTTGATATGCCTGTTCTGCTCCCCACTCTGTCTCTGGTGAATCCTCTCACTGCCCCTGCACCTCTGGCCTGTACCCCAGTCCTGTATGCATAAATAAACAAATCTTAATTAAAACCCCACAATACGGCCCTCCCTGGTGGCGCAGTGGGTTAAAGCACTGCACTAAGAAGCTTAAGCCACTTCCGCATGAGTTCGATACCTGCCTGCCCCGGAGGTGACCACATGGAGTGGCAGATCTCTCCTGACCCACCCGCTGCTCCCCTCAGCAGTGTACTTCATTGATCTGCCTGTTCTGCTCCTCACTCTGCCCCTGGTGAATCCTCTCACCCTCCGCATCTCTGGCCTGTAACCCAATTCTGTATGAATAAATAAATCTTTAGAAAAAAAAAAAACTACAATACTTGATTCTAATACTCAGTATGAATCATTTTAATATAGAAATGCTGTTTATAATTATAACATTATACTGCAGGAAGTTGTCCTCACTTGGCCTCAATTCCCAAGTCAAGTGTGTGGGAACCCTTCTGTTTCATGTCTAGAAGGAGACTGAGAATAGGAGGGAATTGCATCCAGAGGTCAATGTGAGAATTTGGCATGGGCTGAAGTCCCCCCCATTTTGGCTTCTCTTCTTGGTCTATGCTGTGGCTGTACCTGCTGTAGACCTGGCTGTGACGTGTGTTGCTTGGAGGAGGTGCCTGAGTGTTCCCAGTCAGAGGTGCTGGGCTGATGCTCTGTGTGGTCTTAGAACAGTGGGGCCAAATCAGAAAATAGAACAGGAAAAACATTGAAAGTCAACTTTGTGGGACTGTTCCACTCCTGGGAGTTGAGACTTGTGTGTATTATTTTAGACTTTTTAGAAGACAGGAAAGCCATGATTTCTGCCCTCTGAGACGTTATATTTTGAGATAGACTTTTAATTTTTTATTGTTTTGTGTTTACCACTACTCTTTATAACATATTTACTTGTTTATAAATATATTTACTTATTTATACTTTGTAACACAATTACTTATCTGATTCTTTTTTTTTTTTTTTTTAAGATTTATTTATTTATGCATACAGAACTGGAGTACAGGCCAAATATGCAGGGTGGTAAGAGGATTCACCAGAGACAGAGTAGTGAACAGAACAGGCAGATAAACAAAGCACTCTGCTGAAGGGAGTAACAGGTGAGACAAGAGAGGTCTGCTGCACCACATGGATCACCTCTGGGGCGGAGGTTGAACTTGCACTGAAGCGGCCACCGCCTGGCCGCTTCGCAGTGCTATGCTCCAATCTGCTGCACCACCAGGGAGGGCCTTGTTTGATTCTTTTCCTTAGAGTAGATTTTTATTGTAATATGTTAGATTATAATTGATCGACATTTGTATTTTCTTAAAAGATTTATTTATGCATACAGAACTGGGGTACAGGACAGAGGTTTGTGGGGGGTGAGAGAATTCACCAGAGACAGGTGGGGAGCAGAACAGGTACTATCTACTGAAATACACTGCTGAGGGGAGCAGTGGGCAGGACAGGAGAGTTCTGCTGTGCCATGTGGGTCACCTTCCTGGCCGGGAGTCAAACTCATGCTGTAGTGCTGTGCTTTAACCCATTGTGCCTCCAGGGAGAGCCTTAGTTAATCTACATTTTATTTGGCTTTAATAATGGACTTTACTTCATCCAAGTGATCCTAAAAGATCATCATCTTGTGAAGGTATTTTCTTGGGCTTTGCTCTTTCGCCACAATTTTCTGTTTTTGTTTTTTATGTGTTTTGTGATAAGTCAAAACTTTTCAGTTATCGTGAATAAAGTTTAAATCATCACCATGTGGACATGTTACTCTGTGATGTTACAGAGCTGGGCTTCTGGTCCTTTTGTGGATGATCTTTCTCTCAGACTCACTATTGAGTATTTTCACTGATATCTACAAATTTTATTTTTGAGACTTAAAAATGTTCAGTTTAGTAAAGTTTATGTTAGAAACATAAAATATATTTATTTAGCATTCATAAAATATCAAAGAAATTCCTCTTGGAATATAGTAAAATAATAACCCCTCCCCCTGTCAATATGCAGATTAAATAAATAGGATGAGTAGCTGTTTGTAGTTCCATACATTTTCATTATTATTAAAGCTCATTCTATGAATATTCTTCATTCTGATACATAAAGTATATACTATCTTGAATTTTTTATTTTTCAGTTGAATTTTTTATTCTTTAATTTATGTGTTAAAGCATTTTAGCTCTTGAGCTTTCCTTTGGTGAATCACAAACATGATTTGCTTGTTTTGAGGGTATACTTGTTGGACAGTTTATTCTTTTTGTATCTATTTTCTCATTTCTGAAGTATATATTTATTTTTTCTTTAGGAGCAAATATGACAGTTTGTTGTCATCCATGTGTTCAATACTGGCTTTTCCATTGATCTCCAAACTCGCTTTTGCTGAAATTAAAATGTTCTGGCTTTGTTAACTTTACTTAGGAATTATTTCTGAGCCACAATTCTTTTTTTTTTTTTTTAATTAAAAAAATCCAACTGCATTTAATGTTCCCTGTATTCTCTACTTTTGGCATTTAAAGTTACAGATTCATTATTTATATTTTATCAAGGTAGCATTGGTTTGCAATATATATAATTTGGGGAATAGGTTCACACTCCCTCAGATGTGTGTTATACCCATCACCAAAGCTTTGTTCCCACCTCCACCCTCCCTTTTCTCTAGAAGCTTCAATTCTACAATCATATTTCAAGGCTGTGTTTTGGTTTTGATTTCTCAGTTCCTTTGTTTTATTTCTCTATATTCCATTTATGAATAAAATCACCTAAATTGTCTGTCTTCTTTTGATTTATTTCAGTTACCATAGTCCCCTCCAGTTTTTTTAATGTTTAAAGTGTCTTTTTTAAAAATATATATAATAGTTTATTTTTACGTCATTTTGTGCATTGTTCATCTCAGTTGTAATCCTGTGGTCTGAGCCCCAATTCTGACGATAAAGGACTTGAGAGTGTAGTTACTAATAGCCTGAATAAACACTACTGTATTTGTTCCAAAACATGACTCCCTGTGCTCATATTGACCTTGATTTCCAGTGTACCAGTGGATGATAAAACAATTAGCAGAAAGCACTGCCAATTAACAGAAAACTGAGCACCAGGCCTTTTTGGTATGTAAACATGACATCTGGGTAGGAGACTTGTTTTGGCTTAATAAGATTGGCCTTCAAAAGATACTCATTTGCCTTTCACGTTTGTGTTCATTTAATCAGGGTCCTCTCTATTTCCTATCCTGTGTATCTATAGTTGAGCTTAGTGCTGGGCTCCAAGGAGATGCCCTCTGTCCATTTATTGAGTGAAAGGCAGATGGTGCTTCTTATGGGCTGAGATGGGGATAAGGAAAGAGAAATGGAAAAGGACAGAACTGGCAGGAGAGGGAAGTGTCTATTGAAGAATCTGGTAAGATTTGGTAGGAAGTAGAGGGCATCTTAAACTAGTAACATGGAAACCTCTCTTGGTTTTTGCTGCTTGGTTAGGGTAACCAAGCAGTTTGATTAGGGGAAAAGATATGTAAGCTAACCTGAACTCCCTCACAGAATGATGCAAAGACTTTGTAAGAGATTGGAGAGTATCTTGCACTCAGAAAACATAAGGAGTAAGTAGGAACTTTAGAGATATTACCCTAGTGACTGCCTGTTGATTTTTAAAATTCTTCTGTGCCCTTTGGTTCCCCCCATTTTTATTGAAATATAATCGGCATAATAATATTGTGTTAGCTTAAGGTCTCCAAACATAATGATTTGATTGATACATGTGTATATATATATTGTGAAGTGATGACAATATACACATGTGGATAGTTAATATCCATTACTCACATAGAAAGACATTTCTTTTTCTTGTAATGAGAACTTTCAAAATTTGTTTTCTTAGCAACTCCCAAGTATAGAATCAAGTATTATTAAATGTAGTCTCCATGATGAACATTACATCCCCAGTTCTTAGTTCTCTTATAAATGAAATTTGTAACATTGACCACATTCATCCATTTTGCCCACCTCCTACCACCCATCTCTCAAAGCCATCAGTCTGTTCTGTTTCTGTGATTTTGTTTTTTTCAGATTCCACATGTAAATGAGATCATACAGCATTTGTCTTTCCCTGCCTGACCAATTTCACTTAGTTTACCACTCTTAAGGTCTACCCATGTTGCACAAATGAAGGATTTTTCTTCATTTTATGACTGTGTAATATTCTGTTTATATATACCGCATGTTTTATCCATTGACATAGCTTGACTTTTGTAAATAATATCACAGTACATGGTAATGGTGGTGGTGTGTGAGTGCAGATACCTCTCCAGCATACTGAAATTGCTTCTTTCAGGTATATACCCAGAAGTGGGCTTTCTGGATTATACGACAATTATGTTTTTATTTTACTTTAGTTTTTCCTCATTACCACTATTCCTTATATTCCCTTACCTCTTTCCTACTCCTTCCCCTCTTAATCTTAGATCCCTAGTGATGTTAATTAACTAATGTCCATTACTTTTTATGAGTACTGTAAAAGTGCAGTACTTTTATCTGTACTGTACTTTCAAACTATCTGCTAAATTAAATTTAGTGGTATTTGTATCTTTCAATCAGACTTTATTATTCAAAATTCTCTCAAACTTCCTCCATTTTACTGAAGATGGCTGCATTTTATCTTTCTTGTGACTGCATAGTATCCGACAGCATGGATATGCCACACATCCTTGACATTTAGGCCTCCCATGTCCTTTCAATTTACTGTTGTACAGAATACTGTCGTAAACATTGTAAAACATTTTTTTTCTTCTTTTTATTTTGCACTGATGGTTTCTTTAAATAGCTGCCTAGTGATGACTTTTTTTTTTTTTAATTTTGGAAGAATGTCCATACTGTTTTCCTCAGAGGCTGTACCAGTCTATAGCTATCAAGAGTGCTCAAGGGCTCCCTTTCTCCTCTTCCTTGCCAACCACTGAGATATCTTGTCCTTTGAGGAGAGCCATTCTCAGAGTTGTGAAGTAATATGTCATTGTGGTTTTGATTTGCATTTTTCTGATGATTAGTGATATTGCCTCCCCCTTAGAAGGGGAGTCACTTTGAATAGTGAATGATTGCAGTGCTGGGAGTAGGATTGCAGTCCCCCTCACAGTTGACAATTTGTGAATAATGTGTAGACAGTCTTCCATTTAATGGGGAAACTATAGATGAAAGAAGTCCATGTGTGAGTGGACCCATGCAGTTCAAGCTTGTGCTGTTTAAGAGTTAACTGTAGATCCACTGAGGTGATTCTAGTCTTGTAGATCAGGTCTGGCCCCTGGGAGTTAACATTTTTAAAGTTCTCTGAGTGAATCAGTTGAACAGCTAAATTTGGGGAACCCCCTGATGCTTAGTGTCCACTGTTCCAGTTGGTAAGCACTGCTGATGGCCCTTTTGGAATATCTGGTTTTTGCAACATTTCTATTAACCTTAAAAAGTATGCCAGTTAATAATCTGACTCTCCAGCAAATAGTATATACGTTTAAGCAAATACACCTAGCCAAAGAGCTTAGCAAAATTATGTGAGAGAGAAGTTACCAGTGGAAGTAAGGGAAGGAGAAGGGAGCCTAGTGTCAAAATTGTGTTGTATTCTATGTTCTAATGGAGCAGAGATGCTGATTAAATTCTCTCTCTCTCTCTCTCTTTTTTTGTTAGCTTCTTACATCTATAGTGAGTAAAAAGTTTAGGTATTAAAAATTTTTATTAATCAGCCATTGTTATGCAAGACAACCTGAAGAGACAATAGAAGGAACCCGATGACTATCTACCCAGTTTAAGGAGCTGTCTCTTCCATCTGGCTGTGGGTTGACATCTAGGAGCTTGACTGCCATCTTCTAATTAATGCTGATACTGGTCGCTAAGCAAAGAGATGGAGAATAAAATTGATAACCAGTTCAGTTTCCTTGTCTGCGTTTACATTTGTGTTTTGAGTTGTCTGTGTTGGAGGTAGAGGCAGCTCCATTTCCTGTGTTTGATCTAGCCAGGCCTATAGCCTTGAGAGGACCTTGGTGTGATTCCTCTTGTCTGGTTGATCCTCCTTTCTGCTCTGATTTGGCTAACTAGCCTCTTGTCTGAAGATAAGGAAAGCTTCCAGTTTAGTTTGGATGAGCCTTACTCCAAATATTTTTTATCATATTTAAAAATAACATTTTCTGATTTTTCGCCACAAATATTAAATTTTCATTGTGAAATAGTTGCAAAATATGTATAAGCTAAGTCAGCATGTGGTCGTCAGGTATGTGTTCTTACTAGTCAGTGGCCCCATAACAAACCAATTACCTGACTTCCACCTTTATAGATTAGTTTGCCCATTGTTGATTACTTACAGAATGAAATCATAGAGTATGTTCTCGATTCTTTGCTGTTTCTTTGGTGTATCATCATGTAAGTATCATCTTATGTGTATCAGAGATTGTGCTTTTGTTCCAACTGGGCCAGTTTGCAAACTGTTGGGTGTTCTGAGGCTCTTGTCAACCACTCAGGCTGCCAACAAACTTGCCTTGAGCAGGCAGTGATAAGCTTTGCGGCTTGTTACTCAATCTGCAAAAACATTATTTTTGCAAACATGGAATCGTATGGTACATACTATCCAGAGTTTTACATTAATTTAACATCACATTTGGGACTAATCTTTCCTTATTAGTTGTGTCTTTCCTTATTAAGTGTGTCATTTTAAAATGACTTTTTATGGCTGTTCAGATGCATTCATTGGGCAGAATTATTCTAGTGTGTTTTATTAAATGACCTAATTATTGGGCATTTGCATTATTTCCCAGAATTTGCTCTTATAAATAATGATGTGATGAATTTGGCCTTGCTAAATGGAAGTATGCATTCTGAAGTATCTAAAAAATACTGCCCAAGGGCTCAGCATCTGTCATTGTTGAGTAGACCTAGATGAATTAACTGGGGAGTGAGTAGAGTGGAGTGGTGGAGGGCAATGGTGGTTGGTGTGGTGTGGAAACAATACCTGAAGGGGGAGATCCTGCACCTCTTAACCATACACAGTGTGCTAAACCATTATCACCTCAATTAAAAAAAAAAGATGTAGGATCAGGAACAGCAACATAATTTGCATGGTCTAATGAGAAGTGAAAATGCAGAGTACCTTTGTTTAAAAACATTTAAGAATTTCAAAACAGTGACAGCAAACACTTCAGGCAGCTGTTTTGATAACTGATATAGCAACACAGATCACTTTGAAACCACTTCTGAATGGGTGACATGTACCAGTGGACCCTGTATGCCAAGATAAGCTCCAGCTGGTCCAGTTCACAAACTTCGGTATTCTGAGGCTCTTGTCCACCACTCAGGATCCCAACAAACTTGCCTTGAGCAGGTAGTTATCTAAGGTTAGTCAGATGGTGGAAAGGGACATGGAATCTGAGGTCAACTCTGGGATTCAAGAAGTGGCCCTGTCACTTACTTCTACATGAAATTAGCAAATTTCCCTTTTTGTAACTAGCAAATTTCCCTTTTTGAAACTAAGTTTTTTCATCTGTGAAATGAGATTAATATTTCTACCTCATAAGATTATTGTGAAATTTAACAAAAAAAGTGTGTATATAGAAGATTTAATATGATTTATTGTGGTGATCTGTTAAAAGCTATCAACTACTGTTATTATTAGTTCATAAATACCATGATTTAGGAGACTGAGCCACCCTGCCCAGTAATGCATACCTTCACTAGGCTGCCAGCCTCCGGAGATTCTGTCGTTTCATTATTTCTTATGTTAAGGCATTTCTGCTGCTGCTCATTGAGGCAACAGCCCACTGCTTCCTAGGACAGGTGAAAGAGAACAGTTCAGAGGAAGAGGCCATAGGAGAGGAGGCTGGGCAGGCTGGCAGGTGATAGGTCTCACTGATGACTCTGCCAGGTGAGTATGTGAGGTATGATCGGAGTGTGGGAGAGAAGGCTGGGAAGCTGGATGACTTCTGGAGTTCTCAAGGCTTTGAATGCCAGAATAAGAAAGGAGGAACTCTTTGCCATGTTTATGGTGATCAAGTGCCACCTAGAAGCTAATGAAACACAAAGGTTTTGCAGTTTATGGGAGCTGACATTTATACTTAGACACTGTGCTTCTCTTTTTGTAAATAGGAATGAAGAAATAGTAGTAGATAACATTATTACTATTGTTATTGCTACTACCAGTGTTACTGTTATTAACTAACATTTGTTGAGTGTTTACCCATATTACCTTGAATAAGTAATTGTATTACTTATTCACCGTGAGAATAATGGGATAATAGGTATACTAAACCCCATTACAGAGGAGGCTGAAATTCACAGAGCTTCAGGAACTTTCTTACTTCTCTGTGCATGGGTGAGAGTGCTCTAGCATGGTGGGGTGCACATATGAAAACCTAGGAGCAGGCAGTCTGACCTGCAGGCCTCGCATTTCCTATGGGGCATCTCCTATGTGATTATAGGAAAATGCTGAAAACATACTGATTAGAGCTGATGTCATTACAAGAAAATATATGTGAAACTTTTTTTTCCATCTCAAGTACACTTTAATTAAATTCCCATCATGAAAACAATTAGGCAAGATTTGCTATACCTAACCAGTCAATAATTCAGGGACAGGATCTCATTAAGAGCTTTTGCTTGCCTGGAAACTGCCATTTGGAGGATTCAGAGTTGGTGGCTCTATGCTCTGGGGATTAGTTCCAGTTCTCTATTTCCTTTGAACTTCTTAATATTCCCAAATCCAGAAGGAAGCACATTTTTAAATGGTCCAAAAGTAGGGAGATTGATTGTAAAACTGCCACTCACTTTCAGAAAAGCCTTCCTGGTTTGGATATGTGCTTTCTGTCATGACTCCATTGTGAATCTGTGTTGAATTATGTCCACCCATGGGTAAAGCCATAGATGTGACTCAGATGGAGGCACAGACTGAGTGATGAGCAACCTCTTGTACTAATTTTCCAGACTGGTGGTTTCTCTCTAAACCAAGTGAAGACTGCCCCCTACTGACTTCATCAGGTAAAACTCTTGAGACATTAGGTTCATTTTTTTTTTGATAAAAGTGTTAGCAAATAAAGTCAGACTGCATTTATTCTGCTTTTTCCTTTTCTCTTCCCCACCCTCTCTCATTCACTCTTTCTTTCCTAATGCATTATTGATTTCCTACTAGGTGCTAGGCATTGCAAATGAAATCAAGGGTATAATGAATAAAAAAATGTATCACTACAATAATTTAGAAAACAGTTGGCTTTACCTATTAAAGTTGAGCCTGTACATGTCCTATGGCCCTTATATTTGACGGTTATAATGCCTGGATGCATTATAAATATTTTCATTACAACACCTTAATTCTTCTAAATTGGATCCATGTTAATTTGAGGCTTATTTAGCATGAGAGATTTAGGTTAACTATACGTAGTAAAAAGAAAATATATGATGTGTTTTGTCAATAACTTATTGAGGGAAAGTGCGACATTTTCTTCCCTGGCAGTTTTTAAATATAATAGGGTAAACTCTCATCTTGTTGATGGTTGAGGGTATGATCTTACTTTACTATTCTCTGATATGTGGGCAAACCCTGAGAGTGCTTTTCTGAGTACTTACGTCTCTGAAAAGTGGTGGAAAGAAATACTAGTTTGAATATTATGCAAGGAAGACTTTTATTAATCCCTAATCTATACTTGCCTTGAGGACTGAACAGGACATCTTTCCCAAGAGTGTGAGACTGCTCCACTTTTCACTTTCAAAAAGCAAATGTCTGCTTTGACTAATCTGGACTAAAGACAGGAAAGATTAGTGTCACTAGGATATAGTTTTACATGAACAAATCACTTTAAATAGGCTTAAATCTAAGAGGTAGAAGCTGTTTTGCCCAGACTTACTTATCTAGTATTTATGTCATATTCGCTGTATGCACAAACATGTTCATGGTGTATGTGAAAGAGGGAGAGAGGGAGGGAGAGAAGGCATCTTTTTTACTGTGTGCATGATGTGAATGTAGAAAAGTTTATTGCTAATTAGAGAGAAGGTCTAATTAAGGGGTTATGATAACTAATTTTACCAAAACTACAGCCTTTTATATTCATAGTTTTCTCAAATGTTTTTCATAATGTCAGTGTATATATTCATACAGCCAGCCATTCCCACCCCAGTACAACTAAGGAGATATGGCTTCCATCTTCTTTCCATTGATCTAAAAGAATATAGAATATATTCTATCAAAGAATATTTTAAAAATTAAAAAAAATTTTGATTGTAAGGAAATTAAATATTAATTCATTTAATACTTACTCAGTGTGTTACAGAGTACCCCAAAGTGAATTGGGCTGCCTGTCTGTGGATTCTGCCATCTACCAGACAAAACATATAAAACTTTAATGAAAAGGGACTTTAATACAGTGAGTATACAATATGGAACACAAAGAATATAGCTTCTAAATCAAACACCTGAAGTTACCCATCCCCTC
>NW_004567122.1:34321874-34374363 GCF_000260355.1 Condylura cristata | reverse complement strand
AAAGAGCAAAATCAAAATCAATATAAACACTGCCATAGTCACCTCCCTACAGGTCTCTCACTCACATCTGCTTTAACCAATCAGGAAACAAGCCCAGTTTCTTCATCACATGCTTGTTGCTCCATGTGGCTTCCTCAGGTCTCCTTCATGTTTTCCATCCTGCTTCCTTCTTTTCTTCTCTCCTGACCTATTTATTGGTAGAATAATCATACAGCATCAATTCCTTGGGATAGGAGAACAAAGAGAAAGGGTGGGTGAAACCTGAAAATGTGCTTATGTCATGTAGGGCTTCAGTGGGAGGTGAGTTTGCTGACCAGGTGTTGATAACCTAATATTATAATAGAAAGCACACCCAAGACCTCCACCCATTATGGTTCCAGTTTTATCAACAAGGCATTCCACTGATCATTCTCTGGGAAGAAAGGTCATGCATCAGTCAACGCCCCTTAGACTATCCCAGTCATACTTTCTGATATATACCCACAAGGTTTATTTGAAGGAAACCTTGTAGGGTCTGTTAGATTACATTCTTTCAGGTCATATAACTGATTGACCGGGCTGTTCTAATCTTGTCCAGGAATGCAGAATTGCATGGAACCAACATGATGACCAAACAGGCTGTTTAAGACTAGCAACCCCACAACTGAGCATAGAGAGCAGAGATGATCTCTTTTTCTGTGGCTTCTTGCACTTAGTAAGATGCTTAGTATGTAGAAGACACCAATTAATGTGAACAAATGAATGAGTTAGGCAAAATAAAGTTAATCCAAATCTCTTGTGGTGATACTCATCTTTTGTTTATCAGTGTCTTAATTTTCCTTCATTTCTGAAGGATAATTTTGCTGAACATGGCATTCTTGATTTGCAGGGTTTGTTTTACTTCAGCATTTTGAATATATCATGTCAATTCTTTATGGCCTACTTTGTTTCTTCTAAGACATGACTAAAAATCATCTAAGAGCTCTCTATATGTAGCAAGTCACATTTTTTCCTTGCTGCTTTATAGATTCTCTATTATGTCTTTGTTTTTTAAAAAAATATATACTTTACAACATTTTTCCTCTTTGTAGATGTATGCTTTCTCCTCTCAGGTGTAGTCCCCATAAAATTCCCATCACCAATTTACTCCTGCACCATTACTGTAGTCCCTTTTGTGTTCTTTTCTCTATTGTTTTGACTCCTGTAGCTACCCCTCTCTTGTAGAATGTCACTGATTTATAGTTGCTTATTAATTTTTTTTCTAATTTATTATAGTTATTTTTTCCCCTGATCTTACTTGTTTCCCCTACATTCTTTCTACAAGTGAAAACATCTGAAATTTTTCTTTTCTTTCTGGCTTATTTCACTGAGCATAATCCTTTCTAGCTCCATCCATGTTGTTGTGAATGGCATATGAGTTTATCATTTTGGATTGCTAGTAATATTCCATTGTGTACATATGCCACATATTAATGATCCAATCATTTATATTTGGTCATTTGGGTTGTTTCCATATCTTTTATATTGTAAACAGTGCTGCAAAAAACACGGGGGTGCATGTATCCTTTTGGATAAATATTTTTGTGTCCTTTGGGTAGATTTCTAGGAGTGGGGCTGGTGGGTCATCTGGTAGATCCGTTTTTAATAATGTGAGGAACCTCCACACAGCCTTCCATAGTGGTTGGACCAGTTTGCATTCCCACCAGCAGTTTAGGAGAGTTTCTCTACATCCTTGCCAACATTTGTTGTATGCTGTTTTTTTTTTTTTCTAATATGTGCCATTCTCATTGGTGTAAAGTGGTGTCTCATTGTGTTTTTTGATTTGCATTTCTGTGATTATAAGGGATGTTGATCATTTTTCATATGACTGTTGGCCATTTGCCTTTCCTCTTTGGAGAAGTGTCTTTTTGGCTCTTCGGCCCATTTTTTTACTCTATTGTTTACTTTGTTTTTGTTAAGTCATCTGTGTTCTTTGTAGATCTTTGTGATATGTCCCTTATCAGTTGTATGGAGTGCAAAATTTTCTCCCAACAAGTAGGGTGTCCCTTTGGTTTAGTTAGTTTCTCTTTTGCAGTACAGAAGCTTTTTAGTTGATGTAATCCCAGCTGCTTTTCTTTTTCTACATTGGCTTTGGAGGATGAGACTTTAAAGATGTTACTGAGATGTATGCCATGTAGTGTTTTACCTAGATCTTCTTCTATATGTTCTATGATTTCAGGTCTTATGTCCAAATCTTTTATTTATTTTGCGTTGGCTTTTGTGCATGGTGTGAGATAGTCTAGCTTTAATCTTTTGCAGGCCAGTTTTCCCAGCACTATTCATTGAATAGACTGGCCTTGTTCCATTGCATATTCATTGCTACTTTGTCAAAGATTAGTTAGTCCATAAATATGTGGGCTTATTTCTGGGTTTTCTGTTAGGTTCCAGTGGTCTGTGTGTCTGGTTTTGTTCCACTGCCATATAGTTTTAATTATTATGGCTTTGAAATAAGGTTTGAAGTCTGGGCATGTGATACTTCTATTCTTTTTTTCAGTCAGGAAATCTTTGGCTATTTGATGCTTTTGTGGATCCATATATGAATTTTGTCAATATTTGTTCCATTTCTTTGAAGAATGTCATTGAAATTTTTATTGGAATAGTGTTGAATCTGTAAATTGCTTTTAGTAGGGTGGCCATTTTGTTAATGTTAACTCTTCTAATCTCTTAGCAGAGGATGTCTTTACATTTCTTTGTGTCTTCTATTTCTTTTTACAGTGTTTTATAATTTTCTTTGTGTAGGTCTTTTGTTAGGTTTATCCCCAAGTATTTGACCTTTTTTTTTTTTTTTCTATTTCAGTTATAAGACGGATGGTTTTCTTCTTTTTTAGATTGATTGTTTGCATATAGGAAGGCTACTGATTTTTGTGTGTTGATTTTTTAACCTGACACTTTACAAAACTGGTTGATTATTTTGATTAGTTTTTTTCTGTGGCGTTTTTAGGATTCTCTGTGTATATTATCATGTTGTCTGCAAATATTGAGTTTAATTCTTCTTTCCCTATTTGATTCCTTGTATGTTTTTCTCTTATCTTATTTCTCTGATGAGGACTTCCAGTATTATATTGAAAAAAGTAGTGGTGAGAATGGACATCCTTCTCTTGTACCAGCTCTTAAGGGAAAGACTTTCTTTCAGCCTTTTACCTTTGAGAATCATATTGGCTATGGGTTTGTCATATATGGCCTTTATTATGTTAAGATACATTCGTTTTATCCTGAGAATTTTGAGGGCCTTTATCTTAAATGGTTGTTGAACTTTGTCGAGTGCTTTCTCAGCATTTATTGATACGATCATATGATTTTTATTATTTTTTGTTGTTGTTGATGTGTTGGATTACATTAATTGATTTTCAGATGCTGAACCATCCTTGTGTCCCTGGAATAAATCCCGTTTGGTAGTGGTAAATAATCTTTTTGATGCATTGTTGAATTCTGTTGGCTACGAATTTATTGAAGAATTTTGCATCAGTGTTCATTAGAGAGATTGGCCTATAGTTTTCTTTTTGTTTTTGGTTTTGGTGTTAGTGTAATGTTGACTTCATAAAACATATTTGGTAGTTTTCCTTCCTTCTCAATATTTTGATTAATCTGGAGAATGATTTGTGTACACTTGAGATAAATATGTACTCAGATGCTTTTGGGTACAGTATCTTATCGATCTCTGCTTAGACCATGAGGTCTAGGTCTTTATTTAGAGCTTTAGTATCCTTGTTTATTTTCTGTATTGTTGATCTTGCCATTGGGGAAGAGTAGTGTGTTGAAGTCTCCTATTGCATGTGTATTTTCTCTGTCTGTTTTCAGAGATGATAATAATTGTCTGATATATTTTGGTGCTCCTTCATTTGGTGAGTGTATATTGATGAGAGTTATATCTTCTTGATATATTGTCCCCTTAATCATAATGTAGTGATCACCTATCTCTCTTTTAAATTTTTTTAGTTTGAACTCTACTTCATCTACTCTAAGTATAGTTCTTCCTGTCTTTTTTGGTTCATTTGCTTATAGGATTGTTTTCCAACCTTTTACTTTCAACCTATGCTTATCTTTTGTAGTGACAGAAGGGATGAGAGGAAAGAGGATGATGATAAAAGAAATGAAGGTGAGAGAAGACAGAAAGGACTAGATGGGGGAAGAGGAGAGGGGAGGAGGTAGAAGAGGGAATGTTACAGAAAGAGAAGAGATAGTAGAGATGATAATGTTAAAGGGGAGAAAGAAGAAAACAGAAATAGGAAAGATGGAAAGGAACAATAGACAACCAACTGATCAATAAGCAAACACACAAATGGATGTGGGGAGAATTGCTTCTCGGGAGTCTGGTGGCTCCCAGTGAGATAATCGTTGCTTTTTAGTCTGGTCTGCTGGGGAGTGCCACAGGGCTGGGTAGGGGAGTTTTCCCATGGCCAGCTATCTCCCTTGTAGTGTGTTGAGGGAAGATTGAAAACACTAGAGCATAAAAGGGCAGGGATTGAACTGCAGCTGTATGAGAGAGGGTCAGCACTTTTTCTGGGCCTGTGAGGTAGTTGGGTGGATGATGGGGCTCCCAAGGCCTCCTTCCACCTTAGGTCTTGGGTTACCAAGAGGCCCACAATGCAGGGACTAGTCCTATGTCTTTTTCACTGGTAAGTATGACCAGGTAAATGGTCTCCCTGGTCTCCAGAAGAGTGGAGGGAAGGGAAACAGCAAACAAAGGGTATCTCCTGTGCTGTGAACCTGCCCCACACCCCATTTTCCTACTTGTCTCTGTTCAGAGCTCTCAAATGTCTCAGGATTCTCTGGGTATCTGATCTCCAGGATTTTTATCATTTTCTGTTTCTCAGTGTGGGCTAGCTTCGTGGGGGTGGGGGGGGGGAAGAAGGTTTCCTCTCTCTTTCCTTCCCCAGTCATTCCAATTTTCCTCTGTGTTTGGATGAATCACCTGCATTGGCCAGTTTATCTTAACACATCTGGGAACCTGCTGTTATTTCTCCTTATCAGATTTTTTAAAGATTTATTATTTATGCATACAAGAACCGGGGTACAGACCAGAGGTGCAGGTGTGAGAGGATTCACCAGACACAGAGTGAGGAGCAGAACAGGCAGATTGATAAAGTATACTGCTGAGGGGAGCAGTGGGGGAAACAGGAGAAGTCTGTCACATCAATCTTATTTTTTGAGGAGAAAAAAATTTTTAAATTTAATCTTTTAGCAACTTGAAAAAATATTCTTCAATTTGAGTAAGGCTAGTGAAATTATGCTGTTGGAAATCTCTGTGGATTAAATACCAAAAAAAATAGAATGACATCAAAGATGTATGTTTTGTTTTTTATAGGACAGAGTTCATTCAAAGAGGCAGGATTTCAATCACAGGGGCAGGCTTTTTCAACTACATTTTGGAAACTTTTGCCAGCACATTCTTAAGACAGGGAGCCCAGAAGGTAAGTTGTTTCCACTTTGAACTGACATTAATTTTAAGATATTATGGAGATTCCCATTGGGTTTTTGGCTCATGAGCAGACATAATGAGAAAAAATACAGTTAATACACAATATATGCAAAATAAAATCCTTACTGATTATTTCATAAATACAAACCACAATAAAATTAACCTGCCATTTGTGACAAAATAAATTAAAAATATGCCATCAAAAAGTATGTGATTCCATGAAGAATACTTATAGTCTAATTAAGAGAAATAATCAGAATGAAAAATTTTATTTGAAGGAATTACAGTATGTTCATAACTATTTCATAAAAGATAACAATATCTAATATTTATTGAGTGCTTTTTGTGTATTATTCACTATAAATTTTTTTTATTTACTATTTAATTCTTTCAAGCTTTTGGAGTATTTATTATTGTCCTGATATTAAGATGAGGAAAACATGGATATTCAGAGCTCTTGGTGTCTGTTCTTGTGATTTTTATACTTTATATTCTTGGGGTTTAGGCTTCTGTGGAGGTGATTCTGAGGCAACTCACAGTTCTAAAGTCTTATGTACCCTGTCTTAAGTGTAACTATTCTGTTTTTTAATCTGCCTTAATGATATCATACAAGGGATTTATAATATACTCTATTTTCTTGCCTTCAGGCATTATTCCCAAAACCCCTTTATGGTAAGGTCCATTCCTTATGCATCTTTGTATGCCTGCTACAGGTATTCTAAAGTGTCTTAACATTATTGTTGTTATTTACTTTCTTTATCATATATCATTCATACTGCTTTTATTAATTATAATCATAATTATAATCAAATCACTTATTTCCAGGAGTCACTCCGGACCTAAGCATATGTGACCTTGTTCTATTTTGTGTACAGGCTTCACAACTATTATAAAGAGTTATTATTATGATTCAGAGATTTTCTGGGTAAAGGATCCTTATTCTTGTTTTATAAGTTTGGGTTCCATTGTTAGCCTGGGCCATCATACCTCAGTTTGGAGGGCAGGTGATATCTGCATGTTTGGTACCATATGATATTCCAAAGACATACTGCTGAGACAAATGATGTGTTCATTTGAGAGCAGATCCCTAGACTGGCCTACCTTGATAAAATGAACATGAAGCTGGTAGTGGCTCTTCTGGAAGGTCTGATGTGACCTGCACATTATTGCAATTTTTTTACTATATTGTAAAATATACAGTAGAATATTGTGCTTTTGCACATATTCTATGTTCTAAAAAAATGCATTCTAAAAATCAAAGAGACAAATATTTTTATTCTTATGTCCCTAAGTTGATTTTCTATACATGCTTTAGATCAGGATTTATTTATAAAGGTCCAGATTGTAAATATCTGACTTTGTGGGCTAACAGGCAAACTTGAGATGTTACTATATGTGCTTTGTAAGAGAGAAATGCATTGTAAAATATAATTGTTTATAATACAGGTCGCTAATGTTTAGCAGGAGAATGGAATTCTTTTTTGGGGGAAGGTAACATTTAGCTGATTTGGAATTCAAAGCTGGTGCTCTCTAGCATCAGTTGGTTACAGATGTTCATTTGTAGTGACTGTTTTTATTTGTGGATTATATAGACAATGGGGATAGGCTCAACTTGGCCTGTAGGTTAAAATGTGTCTCCTCGTTTTTAGATAAATGAATGGCATTTGTTTATTCAAATGGTGTTCTCTTTGACCTGTCTATTAATTTAAAACAATTAATGACTTTTAAACATACAGTGGTTGTGTATATTCTCATCTTGTGAGCTGCAAAATGGGACATTATTATTCCCATTTCATTGACAAGAAATTACTTAAAGAGATATATAGGTAGTCTATTATAGACTACCTTTTCTCTTACACATAAATACTTTATGTCTGGTTTGTGCTAGGCTGGTTTGTGTTAACAAGGTCACATGACTAACAAAGGGTAGAGTCTGGACCCATCTCTTTTCAACAAGCCATACCCTTCCAACTTTAGTGTATGAAGCAAAATATTTACCTACTCAACACCATGCAGTGCGTTTGCTGAATTTGTGTTGTAGTTTTACTACCCTGTGTTCATTAAGACTCTGGTTGCAAATAACAAGCCACTTTATGTTCACTGTCATCAGGGTTCAAGGGTATGAGGCTGACATGCTTGGACTGGTCTATATTGGGGGATTGAACTGCCAGTCAGTATCTCCTTAAGCACTTGTCTGTAACACTAGGCATCTGTTTCATTTTCACAGGTTATATAGTGTACATGTTATGTAGAATTCTGGTGAATAAAGAGACTATTTCTTTCTGGAAGGAGCTCTCTCTCCACCTTCCCCTCCCACCCCCCCATTTATAAAGCAAAACCTAGAGGGTGGCAGTCAGGGACCAATGTGACTCATCTTCTGCCATGATTCTGTGGATTGGAGTATTGTTTCCCAGGCACTTCCAGTACCTTGGACAGTGCCCAGTATATTTACGTGGAAAGTAGAAAGGAGATATATTTTACAGTTGGATTCAGTCTAGAAATTGCCAAGTTACTTTAAAGTCTTAAAAGTGAGGAGACTAGCTGATTTTTCTTCCTATATTTCATTTATATGCTCAGAAATAAGAACACTTTTTTCTGCTAACATTCACCTTTTCAAATACTTTTTAAAAAAGATTTAGTTTAATTAGTTAGCTTGTCAGTATAAGGAACCACTCATTTACCTTTATCTAAGTGAAATTTTATGGTACCAAACTCACTTCTTGCTATCCCTTGTCAGCAGAGCCTGCATAAATTCCTTCTATGGAAGTCACAAATCCGTGTTTTGGTGGTGGGTGTCTACAGTGACTGCACCTAAGGGGGCAATCTTATACTTCCGAAACACTAACCAGGATATAAACCAGTGGTACTTCAATAAAAGAATAGTACACCACCCATCTCAAGAATTTTTTCATCTCCTAAACAGAAACTGCAGCTATTAAATAACACTCCCCTTTCCTCTTTCGTCAGAGCTATTGACAACCTCTGTTCTTTCTTTTCTCAATGAATTTGGCTACTCTAGGGATTTCACATATGTGGAATCAACAAAGTGTATGCTTTTTGGTCTACCACATTTCATATCCTTGTTGTGTATGTGTAAGAATCCTCTTGATTTTAAAGTAATATCCCATTTTACTATGTACCACATTTTGTTTATCTGTTCATCTATCCATGCACATTTGGGTGGCTTTCACCTTTTGGCTGTTGGAAATAATGCTGGTATGAGCGGAGGTGTATGAATAGCTGCTTTGAATTCTTTTGCACAATTATATGGTAATTCTGTTTAATTTTTGGAAGAACTACTTAACAGTTTGTTTTTGAGATAGCGCCTTATCTTTGTCTAAAGCAGCAGTATGCCAATACTGTATTTCCCCCCAAGTTTTCACTGAAGAGTGAGTGTAATACAAACTGTACTCTCATGACACTAGTGACCACGTGGTGCCTTCCTCAGTCTAAGGGCACTTATTCTTGAATTTGCCTTGGTCTTTTTCCCCCTGCCCAGATTCTGTGTTTGGTGGACAGTTTTGATCCATGATGTCAAGAGAACATAAGTTAGAAGTAGTATGGACAAGTAGAATGTCAGATACCATGTGCATATTTTAATGTTCTTCAAGGCAGGCACACACATTCAAAGGACAGGGCAAGTAAACCAAGAAAGTGCTGAAGGAAAGTAGGGGTCACTGGGAGTCTGAGACACGTAAAAGACTCCATACAGTTCTGCTCTCTAAGGGGATGGGCAGTGACTGTGGAGCAGAAGTGGCAGCTCAACCCTGTGTCAAGTCTTAAGAGTTAAACACCGATGAAGATGGTCCCCTGGGCAGGATGGCTGTGATGTACTCCTTGGTTCTGGAAAGGCATCCTTCAAGCCCGTGTTTCTCAATCTTTAGGCTACTATACATCTCCAAGGAGCCATGTTAGACATTTTCTTTTTATTCTGGCTCCACTTGAAGTCTTAATACCATGGATATACTGATTATCTGTTTATGTGCTGTACTATGTCTTTGCTTTGTACATAAAAAAATATATTTTTTGCTTTCAAAAAATGTTTTTTTTTATTTTTACTTTTTTGATATTGTCCCTTATTTGATATTGAGAAATCATGCTGTATACTATACTGGACAGAAATATCCTTTAGAGTTTCTGCCTCCATCTCTTGAAGTCAAAGCAAAACAAATCACCAGTCCCTGTTAGTCCCTCCCTCTCAAAAAACCCATAATATTCCAACCCCCTGTATGGTTTTGCAAATCCCATATTTAATTTTTCTGGGAGACGCACAGGAGATAACATGAGTGATAACAGTCTTGTCATGCAAATATTCTTTTTTAGACCAGTTTTCTGAGTACTTAGTGATGACTACAAATGCTGTAGAATGCAGAACTCTCATTATGGCCTCACATAGAGGGTATTTTATTTTTTAGTCTGTGAAATATATTTTCAATGTGTGATAAAATAATTTGTTATTTCAGCCACTCTCCTGGCAAATTCTTGTTATTAGTTCCATCGTTATCATTATTGTGTTG
Organism: Condylura cristata; assembly: GCF_000260355.1. NCBI lineage: Eukaryota > Metazoa > Chordata > Mammalia > Eulipotyphla > Talpidae > Condylura > Condylura cristata. The sequence goes on along the minus strand of NW_004567122.1, from coordinate 34,364,409 downwards.
ATTAGAAGCTGAAGCAGAGGGATTGAATTTAACAGCATGTGAAATATCTGCCATTGAAACAATGTGGGCAAGTCAAACAATTTGAACATCAAGTTGAGGAAGGCTTGTCCTAGACACACTTTAGCAGAAAAGAGCTGAACTCTGCTTTTTTAAGATATGTGTTTATTTTAGCCTTACAAAAATCCATCCCACTTATGGAAGATAATTTCCTGAGGCTGAGGATAACATATGTATAAAGCTGTGTGTATACATGTGTGTTTATGTATATACATACTAAGATACTGTATATAATACAAATGGACATTTGAAAAACTTGCTACTATTTGATTACATCATTTTTTGCAAACTGTTATTTCTCCTTAGCTGTATAACAAGTGACTTCAATACTCCACAGCTTAGCTGTGTAACAAGTGACTTCAATACTCCACAGCTTATAATAATACACATTTATTTTCTCTCAGTTTCTGTGGAGTCTAGGTACAACTTAGTTGGGGTTCTCTCTTCAGGGTCTTGGTCTTACAAGAATGTAATTAAGGTGTTGGTTAAGGCGGTGAATTCATCTGAAATCTTGATGCAAAAGATTCATGCCTAAATGTAAATGTTCACTGATTGCTGAAGAATTCTGCCAGTCTCCCTTGATTCTTTGACATACAGGTCTCTACAAAGCATCTGACAAGGGATAGAGACAGAATGAGTGAGTGAGAGAGAAAGCACTCTCACTAGCAAGGTGAAAGACATGCTCTTTTTGTTGCCTAACTCTAGAAGTGTCATCCCTTTATTCTTTCATATTCTGTTCCTTTGGAGCAAATCATTGGATGCAGCCTGCACTCAGGGAATCACCGAGTAACTACCTGAGTTGGGTCACTGGGAGTGCATCAGAACAACCTGTTATACTTAACAGTATACAACCTGTTATACTTAACCTGTTATACTTAACATGAGGGCATACCATGTGTATGAACAACTATTAAGCTTTTTTTGGATACATGCTGGGATTTTATTATAATAGAATTTGGTGAAGGGTGGCTGCACTACCAACTTATAATAAACCAACTTATAATAAACTTCTGCAACACATACAGACATCTGTGAATCATTTATTTACAACTTGGAACAAAAATATTATCTGTCAACTTCAGGGTGCTTTGATCACAAATTGCACAGTTAAGTGAAGGTAGGACTGACAATATCCCAAAGGCAAGGTTTATCTCTCTTACAGATGGTATCAGGCAGCCAGAATCTTGTGTGCCAGTGACTGACTATCGGCACAAACTGTGGGTGCCATCCCCAAAGTTGATGGAGCCTTATATCCTGATCTTGCACAGATGGGGCTTTTGCTAGAATTTTGAGCTATTCCCATATCTTAAGTCCCACTAATTAAATTAATGAGAGAACAGTTACATTATCAATTATACTAGTTAGCAAGTATAATTATACCAGTGAGAATTCACAATTCCAACATTCATTCCTTTTGGAAACTATCAAAGTCTCTGTTGTTAGAAAGATAAAGGTAACTTGAAGTTTCTGAAGAGTAAAGTTGCTGACTAGAATGCTGTAGTATGAAGCACCCAGTAGGGCAATTGACTATGCCAGGTGTATAACTTGAGGTAACACACGATACTCATGTTGCATTGTACTGCATGTGCTGAAATATTTTGAAGCAAATTATAGTTATTACAATAATCATATACCAAGTATCAACTCTTGAACTAAAAGCCCAGTGACCCAACTCAGGTAGTTACTCGGTGATTCCAATGATTTGCTCCAAAGGAACAGAATATGAAAGAATAAAGAGATGACACTTCTAGAGTTAGGCAACAAAAAGAGTATGTCTTTCACCTTGCTAGTGAGAGTGCTTTCTCTCTCACTCACTCAGTCTGTCTTTGTGAAACAAAGTTGTGGTGGTGTGTTTAACATAGAGGTTGAATGTAAAGCTTTAGAAAGTGCCCCTTATCCATCATCTGGTTTTTTCCCCAGATGTCATACTTTTGATCTCTAAATGATCTCTAAAAGTGGAACAACAATAATCTGACTGCAGGTCATTTTTTAAAGATTTATTTATTTGTGCATACAGAACTGGGGTACAGGCCAGAGGTGCAGGGGTGGTGAGAGAATTCACCAGAGACAGAGTGGTAGCAGAACAGACCAAGTGATGAAGTACACTGCTGAGGGGAGCAGTGGCCAGGTTAGGAGAGGTCTACCACGCCATGTGAATTACTTCCAGGGTGGGGATCGAACTCATGCTGAAGTGGCTTTAGCTTCTTAGTGCTGTGCTTTAACTCGCTGTGCCACCAGGGTGGGCCCTGACTGCAGGTTATTTTAAGGACTACGTGAAGACATATGCATTAAATATAACTGGTATGGAGAAAAACTTCAGTGATTACTAGCTTTAAGGGATGTCCTTTGATAGGCATGTTTTTACAATACTTGCCTTTTAAATACTAGGCAAACAAAAATTTTAGACAGCAACAGTATAGGTCAAGTTGGTATTCTTTTTTAAAAAAAATATTTTGTGTCAAAAAGGAAAAAGTATTTTGTATCAATTTCTAAAATAATATTCATAAATTTTAATACTCAGTGTATTTACTCATTCAAAATGGTGATATAGGTCCTTCTATGTGTCTTTTCTTGCATGCTTATATGTATATGCAATTTTTAGAAACAAGTTTTTTATTTTTCTTATTGATGTAATGTTAATTTACATCACAATATATGTCTTAGGGGCTATAAGTTTTACATAGCTAATAATGTATGCTAGTTCACCGCTTTTACCACCAAAGCCCTGCTAATGCTCCACTAGGACCCTCTCTCCACTTTGCTTCTGTCCCACCACACTCCTCTTTCTGAAGCCTTCATCATAGTCTATTGTGAGCTATTAAAAAACAAATTGGCATTTTTCTGCTCATTTAGCTCAGCTTTCTTATTTAAGAACATACTGTGAACATTTTTTATTATTTTATATTGTTTGAAAACAGATTTTGATTCCTTCCTAATATTCCAGTGACATAATAGATTTTGTTGATTTCATTATTATAAATAATAATATGGCAAATCTATGCATATACTTACTCATATTTTTATTGTTTCCTAAAAAAGAGTTTCATATTTTTAAGACCTTTGATGCATATTGCCAGATTTCCTTCCAGAAGAGTTCTTCCATGTATAGCTTCCATCATTATCTGATTCTGGGTATTAGCAGCTCTCTTATTATATGGTTTGAATGAATGACCAAAACTCTTAGAACTTCAGTTTGCTAATCGGAAGACAGGGTTAATAATTCTTACATCATGGGATTGATATGAAGTAAAAATAAAACAGCTCTCTCTCATATTTTGATTCCTGTTCCAAAAGCACTGAAAATTATTGGTTCTGTCATTAACCAAGTGTTCTCCACCAGGCTTTGTTTTATCTTAAACTGGTTGCTTATAGCTCCTCAATTCTACAATGAACTGAATGTGTAGTGTCCACATGTGTGGTAGTTACAATCCTAACACATTTAAAACTTTGTGATGTCAAGATAGAGGAAAAAGAAAATAAAAATATCACTCAGAAGAATAAATGAAAGTCATAGTATGACATAAGAATAGCAGTAGAATATGTTTCTGACTATAATTGGAGTTCTCTCCTGCTTGGTTATGTGGATTTTTTTTTCTTTTTCTTTTCTTTTTTTTTCTTTCATCTCAATTGTAATCCCCGTGGGTTTCCCATCACTGAGTCACTTGTGTGCAATCACCATATGTGGATTCTTTTAAGATAATTTACATAACTTTCACTGAAAGAACCTTACTTTGAAAAGAACTGATGAAATATTTACTCTCTTCAAATAAACTCCACAGAGTTTATTTCCTAGCCCTCATTTTACCTTTGTTGATAATATTTTTTAATCTCACTCTTGAGATTGATTTATTTGTACTTATTCATTAGAAGTCATGAAGATATTTCCAAGAGTTTTGATTTTTAACAACTTATTTCTAGCTACTTAAATAATAGTAGCTTCCCTCCTATGCATCTCCTTCCCCTTCTGCTCAGCTCATCCTGCTGTTATCTCTTGAGTTTTAGTTCCATGAAATGTAGCCTTTTCAGTGAAAATATGTTGGTGGAAATGAGTATTCTGTGAGTGATATAGTTTTTGTTCCTTCCAGTGCGTTTAAATCAATGCCTTTACCTTGACTATGAGACTTAGGAATCCAAAATCCCTTGATGGCTCATTTGAATTCATCCGTGTTGTAATAGACTTTGTTCAGAGATAAAGCTTTTGAGAATCCCTTAAATCAGCCAGTGAAAATCTAGAATGTTGCTCTCCATGAAACTAGACAAAACCTGGGGAGTTAAGCTCCTACCTGAAGTGATGGAAAGTGGTTTGTCCTTGTCATTATTTGTGTGGTGATTGGGAGTCAAGTCTGTACCGTGTGGGATGGACCATGTTGGCTGGGCCTGGATGCCTGGGCTATCTGCCTTGGCCCCTGTAATGGCTCCACTAGGTGGACATACTGTCTGAACTTTACATCATTTTTATAAAATCAGGGTTGAACAAGGAAGGTCATTTTCAAGCTGACAATGTGTATCCCCTTTAGTCTCCCCTCAATGTGTAAACACCAAGATTTATTTAACTTGTCTGACAAATAATTCTATTTAAGCCTACTAAAACGTTCAGTTTAAATGAAGTAGGGCTTCAAGAACATAAGAAAGAATTCATCTAACAAGTAGATGGTTGAGGACTGATGTAGCATTACACATTTAAAAATAAGAAATAAAAGCAAGAGGGGTTGGTGAGAATGTAATGGGTTGTTACAGTTTCATTTTTATCCTAAATAAACTACATTGGGAAGTTTTATACATCTTCTAGGTAATGGTGCCCGATGTGTTGGTTTGTGTCTTCAGTAAATACAGACTGTTCTGGAAACTCTAATTTACCGAGTGTGTACCAAGAGCCCAGTACTACACTCTTTCATGAGCATTGATTTCTCCTAGTAACCATAAGAATGTTATTTTTACTTTCCATGTCACAGATGAAGAAAGGGAGGCTCACAGAGATAAGTTATTTGCACAGTTTTGCCAGCTGGTAACTGACAGAGCTGGACCTCCAGAGGTATGACCCCGTAACTCCTAGAGCTGGAGGGTAGAGTCCTGTCCAGCTAGAGTCCTTTCCACTGAAGAGTTTGTATGAGGACAAGATAACTTGTCAAAGCATTGGGTAACATATGACTTTGAAGTAAACACTTGTCAGAGAAAATGCTCTGTCTCCATGACGATTGTGGTGGTGCTTGCTTACCTCAAGCTCCTGGCTCTCACCCCCAACCTACTATATTTGAAGTTTTTGGGGCCATGTTCTTCCCACTGTTTTAGATAGATTTCCAACCAATTTTTTACTATTCTGAGCCCATTCCCTTATTCTGTTGTGCTAAATTCAAAGACAAAGAGAAAAAGGAATTTGTGTCCATCGTAAATCTTCACGTACCTCCTATAAACCTAAGGCAGACACCGAATTGAAAACTAAAATAGTTCTGGCCAGGCTCATTAAGAAACCAGAAAAATAGGGGCTGTATCTGCAGATTGTCTGGACTAAGTGCATTTGAGCACAAATCTTTTGTGGATCAAACCTTTTGTAAGATTGGGCTTGGATTCAGCTGGGCTCTTTGTGCAAAATTAATGCTCTTAGTTTGACCAACAAGGCCAGGAAATTGTCATTCAGGCATCTCAGATCCCGGCTTAATACAAATTCTGCATAGAGAAAGTTGAATTGCAAAGGTAATTTCATTTTGAAAAGGTACATCCAACAATTAAACTTCAACTGTGTGTTTAAGCCCTGCCACATGCTAGTTAAATGCTCCTGGAACTGGGCATGGTGTTCTGCTCTCCCTGTGATCATTTTCTCCTCTGCCTGTGGTATTTTCATTCTGTCTTCCCACTCTATGGTAGAATTTCACCTCTTGCTAAAGGATGCCTTTGTGCCTACCTTTTGTGGGACTTGGGGTTACCAGCAGAGCTCCCTAAAAGTGATAAGAGGAGACTGGAGTATCTGTATATTAAGCAGGAAAGAAATCTTACATATTGTGCACCAGGTTTATTGGAGTGAAGTCTCTGTCTTTCTCAATTCCTTTGGAAACCCATTTATTCTCTGGGATTTGACTCATTCCTTGCCTAACTTTCCTTCTCAGATTTTGCCTAAGCTGTTCGTATTTTCTTTGAATTTCTCTTTAGTAAAATAAAATGGCTTTTTGAGAGGTAATTATTACTTTTAATATTGATACCCAGTTTAAGAATTTAAAGACTGTAACTAAACATTTTCTTGAGCAGTGGCTTTTGGTAGGGATGTAACTTTTGTTACTTTTTAAAAGATACTACCTTTTGTTAATGGGTTTTATATTCTCCACACTTCTTGAATTTCATAACTAGGAAGTTGCTGCACTTGTCCCAAAAAAGACTGTCAGTCTTTAAATAAAATAAAAAAAAGTTAAATGTTTTTGAATAGAAACTACTTTAATGATATTTCCAGCAGAGCAGTTTTTTTCTTTTGTCCCAGTGCTCTTTGAAAGCTGCAGAATACCCTATTGTGACCAGCTGTGTGACCTTTGGCAAGTCATTTCCTGAAATCTTATTTTCCTCATCTCTGAAATGAGGACAACATTGAGATCTACTTCCTAGATTACTTGTGAGGGGCAAGTAGGACAACAGTTGGCATTTGGTAAATGATCAGTTGTTATTATATAAAAAGTAAAATTCAAGTGACAGCAAAAACACATTTTCCTATTATGATAGTATAGACGAATGCTTAGTGGTTAGGATGAGTCTACCTTTGAAGTCAACCCAGTTAAGATCTCAGTGCCCTCCTTCATAGGGTCTGGATAAGTTTAACCTCTCCCAGAGTGAATTAGGAGTACTGCTACCTATCTTATAAGTAAGAATTAAAGGGTAAAAAAGTGTTTAAAATCTTTGGCATACAAAAAGTACTCCATACATGATAATCATCTTTCCATTATAAATCAAATTGGCATATTCTTTCTAGTCTTTTATATGCAGATTTTAAACAGTCATAATTACAGTGAAAGTAGAATTCATGTCTTGCTTTTTTCAGGTAATATTTTATCACAAATGCCTTTCATACTAGCTCCATAAACTTCAAAGCCATCATTTTAATCATTACATAATATTTCATTAAGTAGTTACATAATAATTGATTTTACCATTTCCCTAGTATTGAACATTAATGTTATTTCTAAGTTTTGCTGTTATATATGAGACCATGTAAAGCATCTTTGTACATAAAGCTTTTCATATAATTTCCTTACAAAAGATTCCCTGCAATAGGTGGCTCTTTTTTATGAATCTTTTGAGTATGTTTTTTGTCTTCCTTACCGAATGAGAGGCTGTCCAGTGGTGCTCACCACTTTATGCTCAGTGCCTAGAACATAGTTGTCATTCAACCAGTTTTTACCGAATTAGTAAAAATAATGTACATGTTATTTTCCAAATGTGGTGGGACTTATTTGTTTCCTTCCTATTATCTTGAAACTATTTTTTTAAATTTATTTATACATACAGAACTGGGTACAGGCCAGAGGTGGGGGGTGGTGCATGGGTAAGAGGATTCACCAGAGACAGAGTGGGAAGCAGAACAGGCAGATTGACAAAGTACATTGCTGAGGAGAGCAGCAGGCAAGCCAGGAGAGGTCTGCCATGCCATGTGGGTCAGTCAGCTCCCTGGCTAGGGATAATTTGGTGCTATAGTGGTTGTGATAGCTTCATAATGCTGTGCTTTAACCTGCTGCATCACCAGGGAGATCCCAACACTATTTTTTTTAAAGCAGAGAAATTTCTTATCCATTGGAGTAATAGGAAAGGCAACACTAATTTATTGAGCATTTCTTATGGATCTAGTATCATCCTGAGTATATCACATACATTACCTTCTCTATTTTGCTCAACTCTTCTCTTAGTAAGTGCTATTGTCACTATTTTATAGATGAGAAAGCTCTGAGAGGTGGGTTGACTTGCTTGAGGTCATATAGGTAGTGCATACTAAGAATTAGGGATGCCAACCAACATGTGTTCTTATTTTGAGTGCCTGATGACTAAACCATAGCCCCCAGTTTTACTTTACCAGCAACTCTCCCCTTTAAACTTTAGCCATTCTGACAAATTAATTCCCAAAGAGCTGGAATTTGTATGCCAAATTCGAAACAAGGTGTAAGTCACAGTTGTTCCACAGCCTTGAGAATTTTGCATCAGTCTCAGAAGATTAGTCACAGTGCTTATAGGCACTTTCTTTCTCTCTTTCTTTTTTGTTAAAAGGACTGTCACCCTTGCAGTTTACCAAGTGAAGGACTTGTGAATAAATTTGTATATTTATAAACTGTAGATTTTTTTTATAGAAAGGAAGAGTTTTAACAGGTTATTTAACATTCAAGACAGCTGGTAGATACAGAACATTGTCCATGTAGGTGTTAATAATCTGTGCCAGGATGGTGTGTGTGACCACACACTGCCGAGGATATGATCTTTCCATTTAGTTAGTAACTGAAATAACTTGGCAAAAGTGTCAACTACTTACTGCATCCACTTCTTTAATTATTCCTTTTTAGTAACATAAATCCAAATGAGTAAAATTTAAAGGTCTCCTTGACTTTGTTAAACAGTTCATGAATTGGCCAGCATCCTTTCAAGCAAGTAGAAAAGAGTTCTAAGGAGGTACAGAAAAGGAAAGGTTTTGAAAGGCAACAGAAAGGAATGGAAAAAGTCTTGGGAGTGGAAAGAGTCTGTGGGGCAGATTAGTTCATCTTCATTTGGGAGTTGGGGGGAGATTACCTCATTGGTGCTGACCAAAAAATTCCACACTGACTGGTTAAGGCTGCATTCCTGAAGAAGAGGAAACTACAGTTAGGTATTAAGTTTATGTGAACTTAGTATAGACGATTCCATTTGGGGTCTCCTGTTTCTTTTTAACCCTTCTTTTACCTTATTAGTTTATTATGGTGGCTGAGAATTTAAAAAAAATTACATCTCTAAGTACAACAAGGTAATTTTTTCCCCTTAGCAAGTAACTCAAAAACAGTAGGTGGTTTATCTTTAGATTATTTGTACACAGATTTTATTTTTTAGTAATGTAGCTTTTGTTGTGGTTGCGCTTGTTAACTTGTGACGCTAAATGTTTAGAATTTTAAAAAAACACTCATTTAGACTTGCAATGGCCTTGATGATTTTGCCACTCCACAGGTAATATGAAGGGTGAAAAGTGAAGGCGGGCCATCATATTTACGTTGCGATGTTCCTTACAGCATTCCAGCCCCAGATTGCAAGGGGGTAGATCCCTTGTTTACTCTCCCCAGGATTTGTCCCTAAGAAATAATGGTAGTGTTTAGCACCAGAAGGCTTTTAGTGGCATTTGAAGAGCTTTCCAGGTTGGCATTAGATAAAAATAAGGAGTTCTAATGGGCATATACTGAACTGAAATGGAAATGCTCCTATGTACACATTTGTTCTCCATCATCTCCAGAATTCCTAAGGGAGTTTCACTTGGTATCAACAGAAAATGAAATGTGTTTGGAGAGGTGGTCAGGTGCTTTTTAATCTTAGGACAATTTCAGAAACTTCTTGTATTTCATTCTCATCCTACCTCCTTAAGTTTATAAAATCAGAACCATTCAGGGCCCTCCCTTGTGCCGCAACAGGTTAAAGCATAGCTCTAGGAAGCTATAGACAGTTGATTCAGCACAAGTTTGATTCCCATCCAGTAAACTGACCCACATGGTGTATCAGATCTCTTCTGTTTCATCTCCTGTTCCCCTCAGTGTTCTGTTTCCCACTCTGTCTCTGGTGAATCTTCTCATCATCTCTAAACCTCTGGCCTGTACCCCAGATCTGTATGCATAAATAAATCTAAAAAAAACCTCAAAACCATTCAGAAATAGATGGAAACAACTTAATATCTTTAGGGTGGCAGGGAGAATTATGTCATTATGTATGTATACATACACACATATACATATATGTATATACACACACATACAAATTGGAGAAGTGAGCCCTATAAACATACCTTTTTTTTTTTTGAATCCCGGAACACATCTAAATTAAATGGACCACTTTCAATCCTTTGCTGAGAGTTTCCTATTTGAACTAGATAATATAATGTTCTTTCCAATTTTTAGATTTTATTATTTTGGGATACATTCTTTACCTTTACAAATATTGAGATTAAATATGTTCCTTAAGGAGAAAGAAAGCTTTATAATATAAAGTGAAGATGTCTGAGTTACTGTATCAGTTTAATGTTCTGCAGTTACATCTGAAGATTTTAGATTACTTATCAAAATAAAAATGAATCTTACTTAAGAATTTATTAGCCACTATGGGAAAATTATATTGAAGTCATCCATTCTACCTGGATATTTCTGCTTGAAAGTATGGCATTTAAAATAATTTGTAGATGTGATTAAATATTGATTCATATATTAAGATTCATACCATTTAGTTTGTGAGCAAGACTAAAATATCTGACTTATTTATCTGGCTACTTCAGAGTTAAGACAGAAGAAAAGCTCTTGCTGTGTGCCCAGTATTATAATGGGTGTTTTCACATGTGCAGTCTCATCTAAGCTTCTTGCTCCTCAATGTTGGACGATCCTGGATCTTGGACTCTCAGTCCTGATGGCCTTAGATTCTGCTTCTTAGTTACTGGCGGTTTTAATCTGTATGGGTGCTTTATTCCTCTGAGTCACTTTTCTCCTCCAAAAAAAAAAAAAAAAGGTATTAATCATCTAAGGCAGGTAGGAGGGTAAAATAGGCCACTGAAGGGAAGCACTCAGCACAGCCTTGGCACACGGTACATGCCAGTAATTTTAACTACTAATGTTGATGTTTGTTGTTTTCTCATTATTGTAGGTGAGGAAATCCTAAATATAAGGAAAATTGGAAGGCAGTAGATTAAAAGATGTTTTATTGGGGCAAATATTTCTTAGTACAGAAGTTTTAGGTAGTTTCTTGTACCTTTTGATGAAGATTCAGTCACTATCTCTCCTTCCTCATTTACTTTCTTTACAAATGAAGTCCACTGGTCAGCTTGCTCTCTGTTTGCATGTTACTCACATTCTTCTTCTTTTTTTTTTGTGGAAGGATGAATGGTAGAAAATGTTTTAAAAGCCAGTTTCTTCAAGTGATGAGTGCTGTAAAGACAGGCCATGCTCTGTGATCCAGATGGGGGCCAGGTCGCTTTTGCCAAGGTAGTTGGGGGTGTCTGTGAAGAGAGGAGTGAAGGGTGGATTGAGATATGACTTTGTAAGGAGTTCTCCAACTGCTGCAAGATTGGGGGTGTTCCTGTTAGAGAGAATAGGGAGTGAAGAAAGTTACCTGCATAAAAGTAGACCTGTGTCTGTGTAGAAAGCTGTAGTTAAAAATGACTCTAAACAGATCATAGACCCTCATAATCATTGTCAACAGGGCACCCCAATGTGAATTGGATTGCCTGTCTGTGGGTCTTCACCCGTGCGCTTACGATTCAATCGTATTATGGACACACTCAAAAAGGTTAAATAATGGAGTTATTTATAAGGAGAAAGGTAAGGGAATAACCCAGGGAAAGAGGGAGCGAAATACAAGTTAACTAGAATGTCCTACCAGTTCTGCTGTCTTGGACTCCACCAGCACGCTGAAAACCGATTGAGAGCCAAAATGATCAGCCACGAACCACCAGGCCAAGAGACCCCCAGAGCCCACATGTCCAGTTTTATCCCAGCCTGGCTGTTCAGCTCCGCCCTCAACGTCCCAGAGTGCTTCTTCTTGTTATTGATGGGATTAGTAGTTCCAGTACCTGAAGTGGGGGCGGAGTCCATGAAACCTGTACCTGTTACACCATGACAGAAAGTGGAGTTTGTAAGAATTATGCGTCACAACTTGAAGGGTTGAAGTGGAGGAATGACACATTCTGTTATTCACACCACTATAATTCTATAAGAACTGGGTAAAAATGTTCTGAGAATGTTTTGTATAAACTGACATTTAAACATTTAGAGTCAAAAGGTAATGAGGTTTATAAAATAAACTTGATCTTTCTATCATGAAGGGAGTGTTTTTGTAATGCAAACTATGGTGTTTCTCTTGACTGATCCACATTCTTCAGGACTCTACCATTCCTTCCCTTTTATCTTTGTCCTTTCTTCCTTTTTTTCCCCTGATTTCTCCTTTCATTTGTCCAGATTGCCCTTGTTAACCTGACCTTTACAGCCACACTTTTTTTTTTTTTAAGATTTATTTATTTATTCACACAGAACTGGGGTACAGGCCAGAGATGCAGAGGGTGAGAGGATTCACCAGAGACAGAGTGGGGAGCAGAGCAGGCGGATCGACTAAGTACACTGCTGAGGGGAGCAGGGCGCGGGCAGGAGAGGTCTGCCACGCCATGTGGATCTCCTTCGGGGCAGTCAGGGATCGAACTCATGCAGAAGTGGCTTAAGCTTCTTAGTGCTGTGCTTTAACCCGCTGCACCACCAGGGAGGGCCTACAGCCACACTTTTAAGAATGCTAACAACTGGGCATGTTGCATTGTAATTCCAAAATTCAAACTTATCAGCTTGACTTTAGCAAAAGTAATCAGTTGATCAGTTTTATAATCCATCTGCTTTGATGATTTCTTGTATATCAAATTCTGCACTAGACAATAAGGATACAAATATAAGTAACTTTTATTCTCTGCTTCTGAGCACTTTGCTAGCTAATGCAGTGAATTTGTCACCTGATGATTGATTGCACGCCTTCTATGTGCCAGGCATTGTACTTCTAGAGGCTACATCTTGAATAAGACAAGAGGAAGCCCCTAGCTATGTGTAGTTTGCATTGCAGTGGAATTAGATGATTAAGAAGGAGTTATAGAAGAACAACAACTAAGTCTGTTTACAGAAGTTAGGTACTATTATAACTAGATTAGGCAGTTTTTTGACTAAAAGAAAAAAACGATTAAAATTTTTTTTTGAGTTAACATTGATTTACCTTGTTGTTTGTATTTTGGAAGTATGGTATTTTCCCCTCCTGATTCCCTAAACACTAAGCACCTCTAGCCCATCATCATATTCCATTGTGTTCCCTCCCAGCTTTGTGGTTATCCATCCTCCTCTCTCTCACCATCTGAAGGTCTCAGTTCTATAGTCAGCTTTTAAGAGCTGCATTTTGAATTTGGCTTTATTTGACTCTTTGTTTGGATTTGCTGTGTTCTAATTTGTCCTTCTTCTTCTGATTTATTTCACTCAGCATAATTCCTGCCAGCTCCATCCATGTTGCTCAAATGAAATGAGTTTGTCTTTTTTTATTTTTGAATAGTATTCCTTTGTGTATATATATCACATCTTCTTGATCCACTCACTTATTTTGGGGTACTACTAGGGTTGTTCATATAGCTTGACTATTATAAATAATGCTGCAGTGAACAGGGTGTAATAGGGTGGTCCCTAGAAAAAGGGGAAGTTCCAGGTTCCCTGCCCCACCCAGAAAGAGGGTGGAGCTGAGGAGAGAAAAAGGAAAGAGAAGGAATCTGAGAGGAGAAGAAAAGAAGGAAGCTGGATGGAGAACAAGAAGGAGACCTGAGTAAGCCACATGGAGCAGCAAGCATGTGATGAAGAAATTGTGCTTGTTTCCTGACCCTGGACTGGTTAAGGCAGATGTGGGTGAGATACCTGTAGGGAGGTGATTATGGCAATGTTTATATTGATTTTGATTTTGCTCTTTTCCTTTCAGATTTGTCTGGCCATTTCTGACCCTTTTCCATGGATCTTGGCCAGAAGGTGCTTTAGTCTTGTGGCAGGATTTCAGGCCTTGCTTTGGGCCAATCCCTTTAGGGTTGACTTGCCCATGAGGGGATGGGTAGCTTCAGGTGTTTGATTTAGACATTACATTCTTTGTCTTCTGTATTGTACACTCATTGTATTAAAGTCCCTTTTCATTAAAGTTTTATATGTTTTGTCTTGATGCGGCGGATGGCAGAACCTACTTAGAGCAGGAAGGTTTGGGGCTTCAGGGGTGTCCCTCTCTCCCTGTCCTGTAACAAGGGGAATATAAGTTTTCCTTTGAATTAGTGTTTTTGTAATCTTCAAGTAGATACTTAAAAGAGGAATTTCTGGGTTGTATAGTAGATCCAGTTTAAATCTTCTGAGAAACCTCTATATTATTTTCAATAGGAATGGCTAGTCTACATTCCCACCAGCAGTATAAAAGAAACCCATGTGATTATTTCCACTCAAGATGAAGCATTTGAATCTTAGAGAATTTAAAGAAAATTCCCAAAGTTGCACATTTACACTTGACCTTAAATCTCTCAGATGGCCTTGTTGCATAATTACATTGCCATTTGTAGAAATGTAGGGATGTCATAGGTGCTTTTCTCTCTTTGAGGAAAGAACTGAGTTAAGGTGAAAGGAAGGCTGTGTGTGTGAGTGTGTGTGTGTGTGTGTGTGTGTGTGTGTAAGCAGGGGAGTAGGGAAGTTGGAAAGGACAGGAGGCTAAGTAATCCCACTTCCAGTTTTTCAGTCCACTTTCTCATCCCTCATGAATACAGTTGCTTATCTGTGCACATACTGTCCCACACCTTCACCTTTTCTTCAGTCTCCCTCTGTGTGTTCTTCTCCTTCATTCTGTATCACGCTGATATGACACAAGCTATGCAACCTCTATTGACTGACATTTTCCGGATAGAGACAGAGGGGTCTGAAAAATCAGAATTTCCATGCTAACTTATGTTATGACCTCCCTTTTTATCATATCAAAATATTCTAAGCAACCATCAGCTTACAACCAGATTGTCTTAGCCTCATAAGGTGCTGCCTGGCTCAGGTAAGCAAGCACTACCCAAGGCAGAAAATTTCTCTAGAAAGCAAAAAATAATGTTACAACTGGCAGATTAATAAAAGCAGTTATAATAAAATCAATATTGTAAGACAAGGCAATACTAGAACATGCTAAAAAATAAAGTTCTTTTACTGCCCGGACCAGAACCCAAATCTTATCACTCTGCTCACTTACTTGAGCTTTTATTGCTCAGTCTTTAAATGAGGAATCTTACTATCTCCCTTCATGATTTATCTACCAGAAAACTCCTCCAGCCTAGTCCTCGACTTTACCCTCTTTCACAACTTCTCCTTGGCCCACACCTCACCTTATCTGCCTTTACATCTCCAGCCCAGCCTCCACCCTTAGTCCTCGACTACACTTTACCCTCTACGATGTCTCAATGAGAATAAAGATCATTAAGTAGCATTTAAGGTTTAAAGGGATTTTATTTTAATCAATCAACACTGTAGTAAATATAACAATGTTAGCCTTAAATTTTATGAATTTATGTAGCTATCTTAACTTTAATAGATTGATTTTAAGAATAATGAATGTTAAATCTCAGCTAAAGGGCAATACAACGCTAAACTGTTCTTAGGAAAAAAAAAAAAAAGATGATTGTAATCTCTCAGCCCAGTTCATGTGCTGATGTCATCCCACGGCTTGCTCCTAATGTATAAAATAAACTTCTGCTAAGAGCAGAACAGGAAGACTTGCACCCAACTCCAATTCCTGTGTCTTCCTCACTCCCCTTTCCCCTTTTTCTCCTTTTCCCTGGTCTGCCCCCCAGTAATCCATAATCAGGGACAAAGGGCTCCGACACTGATAATTGTCCTTTTGTTACAGGGCAGGGAGAGGGGCACCAGTGAACCCCCAAACCTGCCTGCTATAAGTGGGTTCTGCCATCTGCTGTATCAAGACAAAACATATAAGTCTTTAATGAAAAGGAACTTTAAATCAGTGAGTATACAATACAGAAGACAAAGAATATAACTTCTAAATCAAATACCTGAAGTTACCCATCCCATTGTGGGCAAAGTCAACTCTAAAGGGATTGGCCCAAAGCAAGGCCTGAAAGCCTGCCACTAGACTAAAGTACCTTCTGGCCGGAACCCATGGAAAAGGGTCAGAAATGGCCAGACAAATCTGGGAGGAAAAGATCAAAATCAATATAAACACTGTCATAGTCACCTCCCTACAGGTATCTCACCCACATCTGCCTTAACCAGTCCAGGGTCAAGAAACAAGCCCAGTATCTTCATCACATGCTTGCTGCTCCATGTGGTTTCCTCAGGTCTCCTTCTGGCTCTTGATCCTGTTGCCTTTCTCTTCAGATTCCTTCTTTTCTCTCTTTTTCCGTCTCCTCAGCTCCACCCTCCTTCTGGGTGGGGCAGGGAACCTGGAATTTCCCCTTTTCCTGAGGACCACCTGTTACACTTTGGGTCTGACTAACATTCCTTCTGTTTCAACAGCTTTTGTGTGTCCTCCTTTCCTGTACCATTAGTCTCTACTTCCCTTCTTCTTTGAATATTTTTCCTTTAAATATGTTAATACTTCTCAGAGGCCATCTTGACTTTCAGTTACTCTGAATTCTTTTATTCCTCTCAAGAGAGCAGTGGCCCCTTAAACAGTGGCTTCATGTCTAATATGCAGCTTAGTTCTCACAGCAGCAGTGCCATCTCTTGCATACAACAGGGCCCGATATGTTTTATGCTCTTTCTCCAAAGCCAGGACTTCCAGAAAGCATTCTTCCAGTGTCTAATGTGGTTATCACAGCATCTAGCTTCTGGTAAATACTCAGTAGGTATATAATTGCGCGTCATCTGATCTTGACTAGTCTTTTATCATTGTGATAAAGTCAGAAATTCTCTTTTAATAAGAGTGTGCACAGATTGTCTTTTGAGAACTGATTTTGAACTTAGTAATTTTTATAAGGTCTACTACTATTCTCTTTAGAGCTTCCTATCACAACTTTTTAGGGAAGCATCAGTTTGCTAAGAAAATATACTGTATCTAGCCACCTTTATCCTAATTTCCTGTGACTGCTTTTCAAATGAGCCTTTTGTTTTCTACAATAATCAGGTATTTCTCAAGCAGTGGGAATAATTTTGAAGTATTTTGCATCTGAAACACTCTGAAACTTTGTGGGGGTGCTTTTCCCTAGTACAGCTCTGCTATTAGGAAAATGGGAATATATAAGTGGACACTAGTTTGTACATTGGCAAATAGAGAAAGATACTATTGTAATAGAGAACAAAATTCTCAGAGGGGAATGAAATAATGAAATGAAGTTGGTTTGTGGTTTGTCAGCCCAAAAAGCTTTTAAACCCTATCTGTAAAGGTGGATCCACTTAAAGTTCTTTCTGCATTTCAGGTTTCATTGTGTGATAAATGGTGTAAACTTGGCCCCTTTAAGCCAGATCTCCTGTTGGAACTTTATTTGAAAGGACTCTATGGATTGGGCTTAGATTTGGTCCTTCCTTGCTGAAGAGAGACCCTATGTAATGGTTTCGTTTCCCCTGTTAAAGTTTTTTTTTTTAAATTCATTTTGTAGGTCTCTCTCTCTCTGCACCCCATTCTTTACCTTCTATTTCTAACTTTTCTGCTTAAAAAGATAAAGTGGTGTAAGAGAGGGAAAAGAAGGGAAAGAAAAATCAACTGTCATGATGTGAACATAATTGATTCAATAAATAATGTCTTCCAATTCCCAAGGCAAACTTTAGAATCTTCACTTACGTCAATTAGTGTTCAGCTCAGTAAGAAAGAGGTGGTGTTCTTAATTTAGAAGGATGGGGAAGTTTACCTGTTTTCACTTCCTAAGGAAGGTGTGTACTTTTTCTGGGCTTAAAGACATACATCTAGATTTGTATGTACACTCTGCAAAAAAAAAAAAGAAAAAAAGAAAAGAAATAAAGTTTTCTTTTCTGCAAAAGTAACTTGAAATAACATAGCAGTTTTCATTTTTTCTGGAAATAGGAGTGTACTCAATTTTTGTCCAGAGATTTGTTTCAAAAAAGAAAAATTCAAAAGGGCAATGACATTTACTAAACAATGTAGGGGAAGAACGCTTTTTTTCCCTCCTAGGGACAAAGGTTTTTTTTGACTAATCTAGTAGTAAAAGTGAAATATGACAGATTAATAAAAGAAAAACATTTAATTTCCTATGTGTAGAAGCTCCATAAAGTTATCTAAAACTTTACCATAGCAGATAGGTAGGTGATATAAAGCAAACAGTGATAAGTGTCCAACGGAGGACCATGGTGCCCTGGCAGTCTGTTTCATATTATAACATTCATGTGAAGTGGTATGACTTTGAACCCCTAAATCATACACAGTGTTGTAAACCATTGTTACTTCAATAAAATAAATACAGTTTATAAAAAAAAATGAGACTCAAAGATAGTCAGGCAATTAAAGCTTTTACTGTACTCCATCCTGAGAGTATTCCCTGCAGAGAAAAATGGCAGGGTTGTGACCAGCACTTAGGAGTGAGGTTGACAGTGGTGTTCCTGGCCCTGCGCTGTGCTGTTTTGGCTCAGCCCACACTCCGTACCATTCTGTAGATCCTTTCATTGGCAGTGTTTCTAGTGATGGCCGACCATGAGAATCTGAAGGCTCTTCTGAAATCTTAAGGAAACGTTGCATTTCATACTTTGTGCTATATACATTTTACTTTGTGCTAAATCTTCTGACTCAAAATGATCTCTGAGTAGCAAGTGCCTTTCTCTCATAGGCTCACTCTGTAATTCTTCATCCTGCCTGCTGACGAAAATCAAGGAACATATTCCTGTGCTCCTAAAACAGAATCTTCCTGCAGGGGATCTTGGACCTGTATTTGAAGTTGGCTTTGGTCCTACTATTCTTTCCAAATAGCTTTCTAGTTGCTGAGAATGTGTGTCCCTTTCCTGAAGCTCTAACTATGACTGCCTTAAGACCAAGTTCATAATTACTTTGTAATTCAGCCCTTCCATCTAAAGGTTTATACTACTGAACTTGTCCTAGAAGGAGGGAGGAGGGCCTACCTGCTTTTCTCCAGGGTAGAATTTGACTGACCAAGGTGGGTGGGTAGACAGGGTGGAATGTGTCATAGTGGAATGAGTTTTTGGAGAGAGTGACGTGGTACCAATGAAACCAGACAAAGCCTGGGTTCTCTCCCTGACTTTATTACTGAAAAGCTGCATTTGGGAAAGTTACTTAACCATCTTGAGTTTTTATGTCCTCATCTGTGAAATAGGGGTAAGAATAAACAGAAGACACCACATTCATATGTAGAGATTTCCCTGCAGATGGTTGCTGTAGAGGACTCAGCTCTTCTGGGGGAGTGAGGGAAACAGGGTTAGGTGGAAGGTCAAGTTCAGCTGATCCTGTGGGGAGCTATGGAGAGAGATGCTCTTCAGACTTGTCTTGAAATGAGGGAAGGGGCTCAGTCTTTAGACTACTATGTGTAGCGTGCTGGGTGTCAGTTGCTCCTGGAAAGGGGACCCAACCTTAGGGAAAGCAGCTCCTTTGGCTGAGGGTGAGTGCTGGCAGCCAGGTTAGGGATGCCTGTGTCCCTGGCATCAGGACACAGAAGGATGCTTATAAAATCCTAAGCAGTGAGTGTAGCATGTTTTTAAGTGTTCAGTAAATATAAACAGTTGCTGTTGTTTTTCCAGCTCTGGCAATCTTGGGTTGTGTTCATGAAGCTACTGGATTTTTCTTGGGCTGCTTTTGTATGCTAAATGGGAGATCCTAACCTCTGCTGGCCTACCTCCCTGAGGAGTTCTGAGTGCACGTGGGGATAATATATGTGAAATTACTGAGTAAAATATTGTTAAATGTAAGGTGTGACCATGAGCCTACTTTCTCGAAATGAATATATGGCCATGTCTTGCATTCCTTGAAGGGAAAGGGCTGTGACAAATGTAAAAGTGCTTGTCTGTGAAATACAGCATTTTGAGTTTTCTTTTTTCTCTCTGTAGGGAATAAGAATAATGGAGACACTGCTAAAGGAACAGTGTGGTGCCCCGTAATGGAATAGAGTCATCAGTGAGTACCAAAAGCAAAATCAGAATTATTTACTAAGCCATATTTTCATGCTTATAAGTCTACTATTATGCATTAGCCTCCCTGAAGTATTCATGCTGTACATTTCCCAGTTATATGCACAGGATCCTCTCGCGCAGGTGTTTCCTTATCTGCTCAGGACTTTTATTTATTTGGTTCTTTGATTTTCATGGCAGCTATGAACTACCTGTTGGTTACACAACATTCAGATTGTTTAAATTACTCAGCACAACCCACCATGATTTTATCCTTCAAGATGGCAGTTAGGATTAATTAAAGCTTAATTTTGTTGTTTTGAGAATAATGAAAGGAGGGTTTTAAAGTTGTAATTGAAGTTGAAAGGCCAACAAGAAAGGGTTATGCTGATTCATCAGTGAGGTGAATATATATGTATATTTTTAAAGAAACATTTACTCAGTATCACGATCAGACTGTTAAAAATCAACAGCATGGATAAAAAAAAACCTACATTAAAACCCTCTATTGGAATACTTTGCACTCTGTACAGAACAGAAACCAAAATAACCTTTTTTTTTTAAACATTTATTTATTTGTGCATACAGAGCTGGGGTACAGGCCAGAGGCTCAGGGGCGGTGAGAGGCTTCACCAGAGACAGAGTGGGGAGCAGAACAGGCAGATCGATGAAGTACACTGCTGAGGGGAGCAGCAGGCGGATCAGGAGAGGTCTGCCTCGCCATGTGGTTACCTCCGGGGCAGGCGGGAATCGAACTCATGCGGGAGTGGCTTTAACCCGCTGCGTCACCAGGGAGAGCCTGAAATAATCTTTTATACAGTTAGTCACAAATACAGTCCTCAAGGGTTTTTTTTGTTTGTTTGTTTGTTTGTTTTTAAAAATATTTATTTATTCGTACAGACAGAACTGGGGTACAGGCCAGAGATGCGGAGGGTGAGAGGCTTCACCAGAGACAGAGTAGGGTACAGAACAGGCAGATCGACGAAGTACACTGCTGAGGGGAGCAGTGGGCACGTCAGGAGAGGTCTCCTGCGCCATGTGGTCACCTCCGGGGCAGGCGGGGATCGAACTCATGCAAAAGTGGCTTAAGCTTCTTTGTGCTGTGCTTTAACCCGCTGCGCCACCAGGAAGGGCCTTGTTTGTTTTTACCTGTACACATGAGTATTGTCTAAAACGTCTTCCTTGTGGCAGCTTGGCCCTGATACCACTGAGCTTTGCTGAGTATACAAGTCTGTTGCCTGTAACTTCCCTGTCACTTTGCTGGCTCTCCTCTCCTGCTGAGCTTTGCATCCTGGCAGTTAATTAAAACCTGCTACTGCTGCTGCTGGCACCACCATAGCCACCTTGGTTTCATGGTTTGGCAGAGTATCAACTTATGCTGCAAAGGGGCCAGAGCTTCTACTTCCAAAGTTTTCCTCCTTTCGTAGGTCCAAAATTTGAAGATTGATTGCTGTAATTGCTATAACCATTGTAGATTCCACCACCTCTAAAATTGTTTCCATCATTACCAAATCTACTGTAGTCATCCCTACTGTCACCATATCCACCACTACCACATCTACCACCAAAGCCACCTCAACCACTGAAATTTTCTCCCTGACCAAGGTCATCATTCCCACCAAAGTCACCTTCACAACCACCCAAAGTTTCCAGAACCACCTCGACCTCTTTGACTGGATGAAGCCCTGGCCATCTTTGGGCTGTCCTTACTTCATCATGATGACCACTCACAGTATATGTTTCTGAATGACAGTCTTGGTTACCAAATCCCAGTCACCAAAGGTTCCAAAAGCAAAGCCTCTCTTCTTGCCATTTCCTCAAGCAGTCCAATATTCAACAAGTTCAGTTTTCCCATACTGTCTAAAAGTCATCCTCTAGGTTCTTCAGTGTTATAATGCCACCAACAAAAATTCTTTTCATAGTTAAGTGTGTACCACGTCATTGAGGAGTCTCCCAACACAGCCATCTTTACTGCCACAACTCTTCCATCTGCCTCATGTGGCCTTGCATTCCTGCCTGCACCCACCTCCTTCACTGTGGCATCAGAGACAAACCCAAAGCCTCTGGGTCACTTGGTGTTTGGCTCTTTCATGCCACACAGTCTGTGAGTGTATGCATTGCTCCAAGTGGCTTCTCAGATTCCATTGGTTGTTACAAAGCCTCAACCTTGATGAAGAGTTTCTGCAGCTGTTATGGCTCGTTGGGGGCGACTGACTTAGGGGTTGACAGGTAGCAGGGGATTTCAGAATCAGTTACCCTTTTTTATCTGTAAGTTTTTATTATCTGCATTCAGGAGAATAACTTGCATGTAGGAAAGACAGTGTTTTTTTTTTTTTTTTCTCCAGAAAGAATAAAACCTAAAATAAATGAGTGTAGAAGAATTACATCTTATAAAACATATTAGACTTATTTTTTTCACATCTGAGAGAAGATGGAAACCTTTGAGTAAAGCAAACATTGTCTTTGGTAGTTTCAGGGTACCTCAAATTTGCTTATATAGGTTTAAAACCATAATATTGCATGTTGTCTTCTTCTAAGAACCCTGTACTCCATAATATTTCTGCAATAAAGTTGTAGAAAAATCAACCAGAGAAGAAACTAAAGGAACATTTATGTGTTAGGTACAAGGACTTCAGGATTCAAAGTACTGGCCTATCTGTCAATCCCACATTGTTGGCCCTAAGCTGGAGGTTCCAGTGCTATTTCCCTTCTATCCAATGCCCATCGTGCACAGGTGAACTGGTGGTGGGAATTTTACGGGGACTACACTTGAGAGGAGAAAGCATAGTTTATACAATAAAATGAAGAACTATGTAAAATATATGTACATAAAATAAATTTAAAAATCAATAAAGAAAACCTAAAAAACCAAAATGTGCCAACCTGGTCCATGAAGGAGAATTGAAGAATGACAAAAGGCTTGTTTTTATTGCAGACTTGACTCCATTTTGGTTAATGTTAGGTCTCTGTGTACTTAACACATACTGGTAGATTTATTACTAGAAGGTTACCCAAGATAATTTAATTTAGCACAGGAATGCCAGGTGCTAAAACAATGTTGGAATGGAATCTAAATATGGTGTGTTCCTACATCCACTCTTGTCCTTTGAAAAGTGGACAAGAACTTGGCCACATCTCCCTGTTTCTCCAGACCTGCTCTCTTGGCACTTTGTGGTAGTTGCTTGGCCTTTAGATATAGCAGTTGATCCTATCTTAACTCCATTCCAGTCAGCGCTTGGATGATGTTATTTTAAGGTATGAAACAAATCAAAATTATTGTAACAGTGAAATGAGAATACATTATCCTTATGATCATAAAATATCTTTATTCTCATTAAAGTTTCTCATAAAGTTCTGGTGCACATGCATAATGAAGTAGAAAAAGATGCTGTTTAGCAGGTAAGGTGTAGCACTATGATGCAGCAATAGTATAGGTGAAGCCAGCTTTGTTATCTTGTAATTCTTTAAAAAAAATTCTTTTGTGTGCTATAGGATTGGTTTATATTATTCTTTGTGCATTGGAAGTATAGAATCAGGTGTTGTTAACACATTGCACTCACCACCAAGATAACCTGTATTCCACCACTACAGTCCATGTGCTCCCTCCAACCTTGCTCTCACCCCTTTCCCTCTCTTTGCTCCTCTGGTAGCCTCAGTTCTAATCAGCTTTCTAGGGTTTGTTCTTGGTTTGATTTTATTTGATCCTTTATTTGGTTCTCTGTATTCCAGAAATAAGTGACACCATCCGATATTTATCTTTCTCCTTCTGATTTACTTCCTTAGCATAATCTCCTCCAGCTCCATCAATGTTGCTGCAAGTAGTGGCAGCTAATCTTTTTTGAAAGCTGAGCAGTATTCCATTGTCACTGTATACCACATCTTTTTGATCCATTTGTCTGTATTTGGATACTTAGCTTAGCTTCAGAGACATCTTCCTGGATCCATCTTCAGCAGTAAGGGTAACAAGGGAAAATGTAAGTAATAGGGATCTACATGAAATGAAAAAGCTTCTGCACAGGACAAGAAACAAAGTCACTAAAACAAAAATATACCCTGATGAATGGGAGTGGATATTTGCAGACCATATATCCGACAAGTGGCTGAGGCAAAGACCTATAAACAAATCAGCAAAAAGAAATCAGCAAAAAGAATACAAATAACCTAATCAAAAAATGGGCATAAGAACGAAATAGACACTTCTGCACATCTTAATTTTTAAAAATACTTTGTTAGGTTTGCACAAACATGCATAAGGAGACATTAATATTTTATGTTATACCTCATTGTCAAGTTCACATAATTTAAATGTACATAGAATGTGAATGATGTTGTTTATGGTACTTTGCATTGAAAGTACTCTTTGGAATTCTTTCTTCTGTATATCCTAGTGGGCTTTTGAAAATTAGAAGCTTAAAAAGTGATTTTTATCATGAGCCAAAATGGAGGTGCATAAATCTTACTAATATGCTTGTGCATTGCTGTTGATATATCCATTGGGTAGATTTTTGATTTCCTGTCATTTTTTGAATAAAACAAATAGCCCTGACATCTATTTGTTCTTGCCACTGGCAGTTAGGTGTCTGGCCTTGGTTAGGTTTGATACTATATCAGAGTTTTTTTCATATCAGAGTGATTAAGACCTCAGTTTTAGCTATATCTTAATTCCCTTTTATATCAGTTCCACTGAATAGCAAGACTTAATAAAATGAGGTACTTACTTTGTTCAGAGATCATTAGGAAGCTAAAATGCAGTTTCTTCAAGAATTATCCATAGTGATAGAATTCAAGTGATTCTTAAGAGTTGCTTCAGAAAAGAGGGCAAATAAGTATTGATTAGTGTGACATGTTTATTAGGTGATAAAGTCTGTTTGCTTTCTCTTGCAGGGGAACAGTGCTGTGTCTACATTTGCTCAAGAATCATTTCCTCACCACAAGACATTATAGACACAGTTTTTGAAGTACAGGTTTAAGGATGCAGTATTGGTGGCATAAAGAAAAGGAGACCTTCCTGCCAGAACTTGAACTGACACACTCCCTGGAGGGCCTGCCTCAAATAGCAACAGTTGTGAAGAAGAGATCTTCTAGCTGGATTTTTATGGCATAGTCTTTTTAGGTTTTTACAAATAAAGGAAAAATCCCATAGATGCCTGCCCTTCTTGAGGATGTCCTGCTGATTGTCTGTTGATAGTGTCTGGGATCCAAGGACAGTCTGGTGACCAGAGAGCACTGCTTGTGTCCTAGTTGTGAGCATCATTGCTGTAGGATTCATGAGCAGATTCTGTGACAAATGCAGGCATAGAACCTGATTCCTGATTCATAGGTGACTTGTAACAGGCAGAAATGTACCAGATGTATGTTGTAGTGAAGCCATATTTATAATAATGTTTAAGATTGTCAGAAAGCCGGAACATTTGATTTCAATCCGTAAATACTCACTGCCATCAGTGTAGCTTATATAAGGAAATGTGTGAACTGTTATGGGGACCTCGGCGAGAACACGGAGTGGAGAATGCGGTGGAGTTATAATCTTGGCTCCTGCTAATGTGTTCTGTTTGTCACAGGGAAAGTGGGCATAATGAGGCAGAGATCTTTCTCTCTCTCTGGGTCATGGTGATTAGACACTTTTAGTGTGAAAAGCACAGGCTTGGGAGTGAGACAGACAGACATGGCTTTGCATCCACACCGACACAAATTAGCTCAATGATTATGTCCATACTTGTACATCTTTCTGAAGTCCGTTTTTTAATGTTGCAAAATGGGGTGATAGAATTAATTTTGTGACATTGTACTGATTGGAGATTATGCAAAATGCCTAATAAGCCATCTAGTGCATAGAGGTCCACTAAATGGGAGCCATTATTATTATGTGAAATCATTTGGCAAGTGTACTTTTCAAATGTAATGTAAGCTGTATTCCTATTTGAAAATTTGATGACAGTAGTTTGCATTGCTCATGATTAGAAGCCAAAATACAAATGCATACTATCTAATGGTGCTTTAAATATAATTTGAGCCATTTCTGGAAATTCTTGGGGAAATAGTTCTTTTTTTCAGCATTTTAAAATTTTCCTCTTCATTGATGAATTTCTGAGCAATTATACTTTTTTTTTTTTAATATACAAGCCTATCATTGTGGGGCTTTTCTTACTATATTTGAGTTGTTTGTATGTCTGAGTTTTGTCACTTAGGATGATTTTCTTCATTTCCTTAGTGCTTTATTGTCCATTTGTGTTGGAGAGAAAAATGAATGTCCATTTCTGTTGGAGAGAACATATTTTGATCTTTTTTAGTTTGTAAATGACTTTTGGTAGACTTTTGGAGCAATAGGTCCTTTCCAAAAACCGGAGGTGATGTGAATTACCACAAAGGTGAGGGGCAAGAATTCATGTTTGGAGATTAACACTGGAGTAAATTTAACTTCGTATTTGACAACTTGCCTCCTTTCTGAAAAAGGAGCTCGCAGCCTTGACTATCCACTAGGAGTACCGGAGGCACTTTATATAAAAACTCTAGGTTACAACCCAGACCAGTAAATCAGAATCCCTGGGAGTGGAATCCGAGCATCAGTAATTTTGAAGACACCAGTTATTCTAACAGGCAACTAAGGATGAGAACACTACAGTGAACTGCAGATATTATCTGATGTTTTTCTTAATACCTCTAATATAGGAAAGGATTTTTGTAGCAAGAATTTTTTTAGAAAATGGATCACAGAGAGGTTGAAGTTTTGCCTTAATTCTTTGAAGCAGACTGCTAATGCAAATGCCTGCAAGTGTTTGACAGATGATCTAATTAGGAAACAGCTGAGGGGCCAGTGGGGTGACCCCAGGGAGACATGCAGGTAAGAGGTGAGCAGTGCTCCCCAACCTTAGTACATGGTGCTGTGGCTGGTTTTTCTAGTTCATCCAGTTTCCAGTTTTCCAGGAAAAGACAGAATGTTTTTCAAAAAGAAATTTCTCAATTTTGGGGGGGGGCACTGAATTTAGACTTATTTAAAACATTATGCTGGCCAAACAAAGCATGTTTGCCAGTAGTTTCCAGCTTCTGCTTCAATAGTGTTAAGGACCAGCCTAAATATCTCAGTCAGTTTTTAATAGATTTGCATTTTCCTGTTCTGGATGTAAGTTGAAATTCTGCCTCTCCTTCAAGACTGCTTTTAGATGTATTTTTGTCCTCCTCCCCAAACAATTCTCTGAATTTGCAGTAGACAGTTTTCCTCATTTGGTATTTTCCTCCCAGTAGACATTTAGTTCAATCTTCACATAGGGCTAGGAGATCTTAAGTTCTTTTTAAAATTAGTTTAGTTTTAGTACTGGTCAGAGTGATAACACATTTAGAAGCCCACCTTTTATTTGTTTAGTATTTATTGTACTCTAGTATAAGAAATGTCAAGGCCAGGAGGGTAGTCTTACTGTGTGCATTAAGGGAAACGTGAGTCAAGGGTAATTCACAGCCCTGGCTGGCTGCCCTGCATTGCTGAGTGTAGGACTTCAAAGTGATAATTTACTAAGGTTAATTCTAAACTTCTACTTGTACCAGAAATCCCTGGGAAAGTATTTTAAGCTGATTCCTCCAGATCTACACTTTAAAGCAGTTTTACCAGAAGATTCATATGTTCTGTAGATCATATTTTGAGAAATACTGGTTTAGGGAAGGTGTTTAAGTCTCTGCATCTCTTACCAATAAGGGGGATTTTGCAATCAGTTGGACCCAGTGATCAGTGGATGGCTGATCACTCAGGGCACTATATAAAATTTTATGCAGAGAGAAACCAACTTCAGCTGTTCCTACATGATTGAAGTGCTTTTTACTATGAAAAGGCTTTTATGGTTTCAATCATAAGAGAAAAAAATGGTGCTGTGTTTTTATAAAAATTGCCTTGCATATTTTATGAGTAGTATATGTGTAGTAATATCCCATTTATCAGCATTTGTAGGATGTGTGGTCTAGACAACTTTTATTGTTTTTAATGAACGTCTCTTGCTTTATTTTAACCATTTACATGGAATGCTTTACTTAGTAGACATTTCCCTGCTTTTACTAAAAAAACCTATTGAAGATAATGAAATCTTCTCAAGATCATTATTTTTGGTTTTAATTCTTTCAGATCTTATTAAGGTTTGTTAAATTCCCACACCAAATGGTCCCAAATAGATCTGTTCTTTTGAGTCCCATGGTGGTTTTTATAGTTTTCCTTCACTGTTATCTGTCATTTCTCTCTACCATTACTCCAGTTGCCTTTAGAAACTTTCCTCTCAAATGGGGATGGAAAATCATGTAACTGCAGATTATATGTCAACTAACACTAAGCAGAATCTGAGTGAAATTTTGAGAGGCTTTTCTAAGCTGTAAAATGAATGAATTTGGCTGCATTGACTTGGAGATACTATCTTAATGATTCAACTACCTTCCTCTAACTTAGTTCCTGATGCACAACTATAGCTGTAAGACCAATGATCTCAGGATAAGTGAGATATTACTATGAATGATTTCTCTTGTTCTGTAAGTCATTGTCTCCCCCAGCCATACAAGTGTTTTTTAAATGTACAGTTCTGTAATGTGAAACTTAAGTAGATTAAAATTCAAATGAACATTTCTCAGGCCAAGTTTTTGTGTAGGAGAAAGTGTTTTTGATTCAGTGGTATTGTGATTTAGACCTATAAATTAGTTGTATTCCCATGAAATCCAATCTTACATTCATCCTGAAATAAAGGTGTTACAACTAATACTTATGTGTGAATTCTTGTGAATTCTAATTCCTTGAGCAAACCTTAACTCTCAGCTGAGTTTCTGCTTATCAATGTGTAATGATTCTAATCCTTTTATAGGATCCTGGATGAGAATATTATCAACCTTATGATCTTGGTTCTACCTTTCCCCCAAGGGGAGCCATTGAAATTTTTCAGGGACAGGTAGAGGCCAGTGTTATAGGGGAACCTCTGTTTGCTGAGGAATAAAGGAGCAAAGGACAGAAAAAAGGGGAAGAAATGAAGTACAGCACAGGCATAGTATGAGGTCAGGCCATTCCAAAGAGGGAGGGAGAGGCAGAGAGGTCTGCAAGCCTCTTGCAGACCTGTGAGTCTCAGCTGTGCTTCTGTATTTTGTCTCTATGAGATTTGCCTTGATCCTTTCACTCCCTTCCCCACTTTCTCCCACCCCTTCCCCCACCCCACCCCCCACCCTTGAAAGTGTTGTAGTGCCTTGTTATCAAATATCTTGACTAAGCCCTTTTGTTGTGCTGGGGTCCCTTGGGGGTAGAGTCTTTAATTCAGTAAGCACCTGTTAAGTGCCTACTTTGTGTAGAAGAAGGCAGGATTTGTCCTTTCTTGACTTGACCCAGAGAGCTTTCTTAAAGACTTGCATCATCTTTAAACTGAAAAGTGGCAGTAGTGGGCACCAACTGATGGTAAGACCAGACACAGCTAACTCTTTTGTAAATCAGATAATGGTTATTTTGTAAATCAGATAAGGATGCAGGAAAACAAGTCAGTATAGTACATATAGAGGAGAGATCAGCACAAATTATGTTGCTTGCCTAGAATCTGTCTGAATGTCTTCTTTGGAAAAGTGTCTATTTCGGGTATTTGCCAAGTTTTTGACATGTGCTTTTTTTTTGGACTTGTATGAATTCTTTATATATTTTAGAATTAACCCCTTGTCAGTCTGTTATGGGAAAATATCTTCTTACATTATGAAAATATCTTCTTATAGTATGTAGGTTGCCCCTTTTTTATCATTTCTTTTAGATACAAAAACTTTTGATATAATCCCATTTGTTTATTTTTGCTTTTTGTTACCCTTGCTGTTGGGAGTTGTGTCCTAAAATATATTTTAGCAGTTATTGTACAGAAATGTAATACCTATGTTTTCTTTTTAAAGTATTTTATGGTTTCAAGTCTTATAGACAATGACCTATATGTCAAAAAGACTGGGGACAACCAGTGCAGATGTAGAGGAAAATGAACACTTATCCACTGGGAACGTAATTTGGTGCAGTCCCTCTAAAATGGTATGGAGATTCTGCAACAACAACAAAAAAACATGAAGAAATGGAAATACCATATGATCCAAAAGCACTGTTGCTAGGTATCTGTCCAAAGAACATGAAAACATTAATATGTTAAGTTTTAGGCAGTCTTCTATTCATACAACATTATTTACAATGGCCAAGCCGTGGTACCAATGTAGTGCTAGTGCCAGCTGGGTAAAAAAATTAGATAATATATTCAATGAAATACTACTTAGCAATTGAAAGTGACGAGATGCTGTCTAGTCATGAAAAAGGTATGCTAAATGAAATATGTCAGGAAATGAAAGAAGGATACCCAATGATTCACCTATCTGTGGACTATAAATTAGCGCAGAAAACAAACTGGCAAAGCACAGCATAAACAATTCTTAGACAATGAAAAATATACTGGTTACAAGAGAGAATGGGGGCAGGAGGATGGACTATGGAAGGAAGGTGAGAGGACATTGGCATGGGAATTTTGGTGGAGGGTGAGTGAAGTGTCTGTTGTACAAATACAGTGTCATGTTGTACTCTAAAAATGATAAAAATTAATAAAATTTGTAAGATATATAAGCTACTAAAAATTAATAAAATTTGGGAGAAAATATGTGCAACTAGGTGGCAAACCTCACCAGTAGATTGCACAATTGTGGAAGATAATGTCTGAATTAGTGAGGGCACACTTTTGGAAGATAACTAGTTCTCTCCAGACCCAGTTTCATGTACATTGCTGATTTCTTTGGAAGTTTGACTTGCAAGAAACCAACCTCATCAACCATGTAGTGCTCATTGATTACAGCATATAGGATATACAGGCAAATGCTTACTTGACTTTCAGGCTATTCTAGTGTAGTCTGGCTTGAGGACACCCCCACATTCAGAGCTGCAACATGGGGGTAGTGTTTCTCTTAGGTCTGTGAGGGTATGCTAACTTGTATGGCTAAGCCTACAGATCCCAGCACCTAAATGGTGAGACTAAGGTAGGAAGACACGGAGAGTCTTAAGAATGACAAACTCAGTGCCAAGAGGATTCAGAATAGAAATTAACTTATAGAAACACTTCATAGAAATTTTACAATGCAGTATTCAAGTTTGAACATGTAGTATTTCCTGTATACCTTGAATGTCAACTGGAACTCCTTGGGGAGCTTTGAAAGGTATTGATGCCTGGTTCCACCCCCTGAGAGTATAGGTTGCAGATAGCAACCATGCTGTTCTAGCATCAGGGCTACATAAAGCTCCCAGATGAACCCTGAAGTCATGGGCAGTGATTTCTAACAACCTCAGAATTAATGTTCACCATAGTGGTAACCCTTAATATAAGAAAAGAGATGCTGAAAATACTATATCGTGTGCAACACACAAAAGTTTTTGAGTTGTGTCTGTCAGAACAGAATCCCATGCAGATAAAGAATCTCATAACAATGCAAGACCCTTACTTGTCTGGAAGGGTTAACCTGAGTATCTGCACTGCTGGACCTTCATGTGTAGCTCTCCCAGCTATGGACAGGCATGCTGTGCAAGAGGCAGAAGAAAGAAAATAGCAGCCACCATCCTGTTAAATTAAACTCCATGGAGCTATTCTACAGCAGTCTCTGGGAAGGTTAGTGCCATTTTGTGCTGGCCATCTGTTAGGCTGCTGATGGAATCATTACTCTTTTGTGTCGGTGCCAGGATGAACTTTTAGATCTGATGACAAAGGAGAACATGCTAACTGTTCCGTTGTATATTTTTGTTTTCTCACCTTGAGTTCAGGTGTCTTCTTAAAAAATCCACCATTTGCCCAAATTTTGAAATTACCACATTGCCAGTTACTTTGGAACATCTGGGAAATTGTTTTCTGCACTGAAGTTCTGTCACTTGTATTTGTTTAAGGATATAGTCATTAGGTTCCTTGTCCATCAATCAAAAAACAAACAAAAACCTCCCATGGTCTTTGGAATTAGAGTCTACAAAAAAGTATCCAGACAAGATTTAATGAGTGAACTAACCCAGAACATAGTCATTATAATTAGAAACAGGATTATAGAACAAGGAGGGGGGAGAAAATGAGGGGGCACACCTCCAAGGTCATACCTACCACTGGTAGATTAAGGTGACTGTGAGGAAAAATTTATTATTGATTTTTTTCTTTCGCAAATGAATTGTAGAATATAAGGATGTAACTTGGAGGTTGACAGCATTCTGTTTTTCTTCTCTCTTTCCCAACTCCCAGATATCATATATGGAATAGAAAAACTGTTCAGTGCCACTTTTTTTTTTTAAAAAAAGATTTATTTATTTATCCATACAGAGCTGGAGTACAGGCCAGAGGTGCAAGGGCAGTGAGAGGATTCAACAGAGACAGAGTGGGGAGCAAAATAGGCAGACTGACGAAGTACACTGCTGAGGGGAGCAGCGGATGGGTCAGGAGAGGTCTGCCAGCCATGTGGGTCATCTCTGGGGCCGGCGGGGATTGAACTCATGCTGAAGTGGCTTCAGTTTCTCAGTGCTGTGCTTTAACCTGCTGCGCCACCAGGCAGGGCCCCAGTGCCACTTTTTATGCGATATCTTGGTAACTGGGTCTAAAGGTGAAAGAACTTGGAGTCACATCTGAGGTACTCAGTGGTTACATTTTTAATTTCTGTTTTAAATTGAAACTAAATTGAAACTATACTTCAGATTACAATTGGAACTATTCCGGTATAGAAAGCAGTCTTTTTGGATTTGTGAAGTCAGAAGCTAGCATTATAACTTGTTTCCTTGGGTGTTTATTGTTCTGTCAAGTGCTATGAGAACCATTTCTTCCTTAAAAAAAAATTTAAATGTTAGCAATGTTTTGGGCTTTTATTAAAGGGAAGAAACTTGCAGAGAAATGAGCAAAATATCAGCTGGGCATTTCTTTTATCCACTGATAGACTTCTGAAATCTTGCCCTAGAGGGTGTCACTCGCAATTCTTAAGACAGGGTATTTGTACCATTAGAATTATGTGGTCATCCCTGTGAAGGACGTGGAAAGCAACATGACAGATGGGCAAATGCTCCTTTTGAAAGATTTTCCTCAAAATTTTGCAGGAAGAATGTTTTTATATTAAAATAAAGGTAAAACTTTGTAGCATATAAAGTTGGAATCAAGTCTTAATTTAAAATATGAGTATAAACATTCTTCAGCTTAGCATGGTGCCTAATACACAGTAGTTGTTATATGAAGTTGAATCTAAAGGAAAACCCAAGTATGATCCTTATATATGTATGCATCAGCTAATATCAACACTTGCAATTTGTAATACCAAACATCCCAGCGCCCTGTTTTTCTAGATGGAATTAAATTTCTCTCTGGAAATGTTGGACATGGTCTAAGGCTGTATTTAATCCTTGGAACTCCCAGAATTTCCATGTCTCCCAGAGTCAGCCTGGCAGCATGACTTTTGCTACAAAATAGGACAAGTATCCAGTAAAAAGGGGCAAAACTTGCCATCAGTATCATCATGGATTATTTTGAGTTCATGTAGATTATTCTGTGTTAATGTGATTATTCTGAGTTAATGTAGAACTCTTAGTTGTTGAGAAGCAAGTATCTTAAGTTTGAAGAACATTTGTTGAATAGTATATTATAAATTATTTTCCTTTGTGATTATTTTTGGGGAACAGTCATGTTTCCTCTGTTGAGAGAACACTATTCAAGAAAACTTTATTTTCCTAAAGGGCAGCAGTTCAGATACCTGTATACTACTGCTTTGTATAACCAGCTAGTGTTTAATCCAGGGTACTTGTTGAAAATCAGTGGGAAGGGGTATAATTAGTCTTCATGGGGTAAAATAACAAACAAGAAAAAAATTAATGAAGTAGTGTTTTGATTCTTGATTCTTGGTAATTATAGTGGTGCGACTGGTTCTATAGTGAAGCTCTTACCATTTCCAATAACAGCTTCTTTTCTGGCTTATTTCCTCAGATATATTTTAACTGTTATCTAGATGGAAGTTGTATGGCACTTGCCAGCAGGAGTATCTTTATTTTTATTTAAAAAACATATATTTCTGTTGAGACTAGCAACTATGGTAGTGCCCCAATTTCTTTGTTAAAATAGCATGTTGTTGGCCCTCCCTGGTGGCACAGTGGGTTAAAGCACAGCACTGAAAAGCTCAAGTCACTTCCGCATGAGTTCGATCCCCGCCTGCCCTGGAGGAGGTCCACATGGCATGGCAGACCTCTCCTGGCCCGCCCGCTGCTCCTCTCAGCAGTGTACTTCGTCGATCTGCCTGTTCTGCTCCCCACTCTGTCTATGGTGAAACCTCTTGCGGCCCCTGAGCCTCTGGCCTGTACCCCAGTTCTGTATGTAGAAATAAGTAAATCTTAAAAAAAAAAAGCTAGTTTAAAAAAAAAATAGCATGTTGCTGGTCAAAGCTGAATTTCCCTTCACAAAAGTGAAATCAGATAATACATTTGGCAATGGGTTAATATTAAAATACAAGAAATCTGAGCATATCATTTGAAACTAAGATTCAGATATAGCCAGGATTTCATTTGATTCAAATATAGCCCAGAGGACTAAATTGTAATATTGGTTTTACTATCTTACCTGTGTATGTAAACTCTCCAGGCTTCATTTACTCATATGGGAGAAGGTAATCCTCATTGGGGATGTTGAAAGAATTAAGTGAGCTCAAGACATGCAAGAACAGTTGGAACAAAGTTATCCATCCTAACTATCGGTGGAAGAGATTTTGTTGAATATCTGTTCTTTCAACATTTGATAGAATTCTTCACTGAAACTATCTAGACTTTAGATTTTTATTTTGGGGGGTGTTTTTTTAATTATTAAAAAGTTTATTTATACATCATTTTGCACATTTTTTTTATCTCAATTGTAATCCCCACGGGTTTCCCATCACCAAATCACCCCTGTGCCACCACCATAGTCCCATGAATTTCCCTCCCTTCCCCCCCCCATTTTTGATCCCATTCCCCACTCCATGGGGGGTGTTTTTTTTAAAAATTATAATTGTAATTTCTTTAGTATCTGTAGGCTAGTCAAATATTCTATTTAATTTTGGTGAATTGTGGTAATTTGTATTTTTTGGAGAATTGTTTTGCTTCTTCAATATTGTAATTTACATGGATAGAGTTGTTCATAGTATTTTATTTAACATTTTTAATATCTCTTGGCATTCAATAATAATAGCCTGTTTTATGTCTGATATTTATTAGCTTTCTCCTTTATTGTGCTTATCATGATATTTTTAAAGAATTGACTGTTTAATTGATTTTCTTTATGGTTTTACTAGTATATTTTATAGATTTTTGCTCTTTAATATGTCTATCTTTTACTTGATTTTTGTTAGTATTTTCTTCTTTCTCTAGGTCTTGAGATGGGAACTTAGATTGTTGTTTTCATTCAGTTATATACATATTTTTGTATCTCTTGAAACTCTTTTGACCTATGTATTATTTAGAAGTGTATTGTTTAATTTCTAATTGGAGATTTCCTAACTGTCTTCTGTTCTTGATTTCTAGTCTGATTCATGTGGTTGGAAATATACCCTTTGTGATTCAACTCTTTAAACCTTCTAGGATTTGTTTCCTGGTCCAGGATGTAAACATCTATCTTGGCTATGTTTCATGGGCACTTGAAAAGAATGAATATTTTACAACTATTGGGTGAACTATTCTACAACTTTGTCAATTAGATTCTGCTGGTTGATGGTGTTGTTGAAATCTGTATGCAATCTGATGTTCTACCTACAGAAGGCTGTTGAGATCTCTAACTGCAATCCTGGATTTGTCTGTTTCTCCTCTCAGCTATACTTTGCAGTTCTTTTAGTTGCTGTACACAATCTAGGATTGCTATACCTTGTTCTTGGGTTTTTTTTTTTTTTTAATTTTTTTTTTTTTTTAAAGATTTATTTATTTGTGCTTACAGAACTGGGGTATAGGCCAGAGGCTCAGGGGCGGCAAGAGGCTTCACCAGAGACAGAGTGGGGCGCAGAACAGACAGATCGACGAAGTACACTGCTGAGGGGAGCAGCGGGCGGGTCAGGAGAGGTCTGCCATGCCATGTGGTCACCTCCGGGGCAGGCGGGAATCGAACTCATGCGGAAGTGTCTTTAGCTTCTCAGTGCAGTGCTTTAACCCGCTGCGCCACCAGGGAGGGCCTGTTCTTGGGTTTTATCATTTAAAATGTCTATCATTTTATAATGTCCCTGTAATTTTCTTTGCCTTGAAATCTTCTGTAACTGCAGGAACTTTAATAAGATGGACTATTAATATAGGCCTTCTGATTTAGTTTTATTAGAGATTCTATGGTGCATATTTTTCATTACTGTATTTTCTTTCTTCTCTCATGGAACTATGATAATATGAACAGTACATCTTTTACTATAGTAGTATAGGTCACTCACACTCTATTTAAATTTCAGTCTATTTTACAAAAAATTTTTTCCATGGCAATCCTAATAGCAGTTTAATCTTGGTGTTGGTATCTATTGTCTTTTGCTGCCAATTTGAAATCTTTGTGGTGAATGACATGATGAATGATTTTTGAAACCTGCCATTTTAATATGTTATGAGATATTACTTATATGGTCTCCTTTAGCTGGCTTATGGTGATACCTCCCATCTACTATGTTGCAAGCTCTAGGGGAAGCTCGAGAAATAGACAAATTCACAAAACAAATTCCCTATTCTCATGCAGTTTACTGTGGAAGTTTTTTCATATCATTATGGATCATTTACGTACCTTTTGTGAAGTACTCTTTCACATCAATTTTCATCAACTTACCCCTCTCTTCTCCATGGTGTTCATTTAACAAATATTTTGCTTAGGAGTATGAGAAATACAAAGTTTCTACTCTGCCTCACCAGTCATACATTTAAACAAATGTCTTTTTCATAAAATAGGTTTGAGCAGGGCCCTCCCTGGTGGCACAGAGAGTTAAAGCACAGCACTGCAAGCATGCTGCAGCCCCTTCAGTGCAAGTACAATCCCGGCCATGAAGGTGACCCACATGGCACAAACTTCTCCTGCCTCTCCCACTGCTTCTCTCAGCAGTGTACTTCATCAATCTGCCTGTTCTGCTCCCTACTCTGTGATGAATACTCTCACTGCCCCTGCACCTCTGGCCTGTACCCCAGTTCTGTATGAATAAATAAATAAACCGTTAAAAAAAATAGGTCTGAGCAGTTCAAATTTTTCGCAAAATAAAGGCCAAAGTACTTATTAATTTGGGGATTTTATTTTTATAGTAAATATGTGGCTTTGTTGTATAGAAACAGTTGAATGCCATACACTGCAAGAAGAAATTGAATATTGGATTTAATGAAATCAGTGGCAGAGGGAGTGATGAGAAGTCCTTGGTGACAAGCCTATAACATTAGCAAGTTTTTTTTTTTTAAAAAAGATTTATTTATTTATGCATGCAGAACTGGGGTACAGGAGCAGTGAGAGGATTTACCAGAGACAGAGTGGGAAGCAGAATAGTCAGATCAATGAAGTACGCTGCTGAGGGGAGCAGTGTGCGAGAAAGGAGAGGTCAGCTGCACCATATGGATCACCTCTGGGGCCGGGGATCCAACTAGCACTGAAGTGGCTGCAGCTAGCTTGCAGTGCTATGCTTTAATCCACTGTACCATCAGGGAGAGCTCCCATCAGCAAGGTTTTAAACAACAAGCAGCATTTCTCTGATGAGCTGAAATTTCCTTGCTTCAGAGGGAGCCCTGACTAATACTGTTTTAGTCCAGGACATTGCCAGCCACTCTTATCAGTTAATACACTTATTTTACAAAGAATTATAATCTTTCAAATTTGTAGAGGATGTCTTTTCTTATTTATCAGTGCAAACCCTTTGATTGGTGATTGACTTCTGTCTCTCCATTCCTGAATTTCCATCTTGCTTCTGTTAAAAAATAAAGCCAGGTCTGGCCCAACACACTTCATTTTGCTGTCTTCAAATGTACCAGAAATGGCTTTTTTTTTAAAGATTATTTATGCATACAGAACTGGGGTACAGGCCAGAGGTGCAGGGGCAGTGAGAGGATTCACCAAAGACAGAATGGGGAGCAGAACAGGCAGATCAACCAAGTACACTGCTGAGGGGAGCAGCGGGTGAGACTGGAGAGGTCTGCCACGCCATGTGGGTCACCTCCGAGGCTGGGATCAAACTCTAACTGAGGCTGCGGCTAGCTTGCAGTGCTGTGTCCTAAACCGTTGCACCATGAGGGAGGGCCCAGAACTGGCTTTTTAAAGTTCTCATCATAGTGTTCCTTCTACCTCATGACTCAAACGGTACATCTAGCTAAGACCAGTCTGTCCTTTCAGAATGAGGTAAGTTTAATATGTGGTGCCTCCCGCCAATTTCACCAAAGTCACAAATTCCACTGAAATCACAAATTCTGTATGTAGAAAACTAGTCACCAGTTTCCATTTGAGTGTAATTACCTGAGAGAGCTATTACAGAAAGCCACATCATTATTTATACTTTAGAATGATTGTGCTAAGGTTCCCTTTTTGAGTGAGGTGTTCATAAGGAAGGGAAAGGAGGAAGGACTAGCGGTAGGTCATGGGGGAAGGAGACTGAGCACTAGATTCATAGTGGCTAGGATGGGGGGGCAGGGACAGGAAAAGACACAAAAGAATGGGGATTGGAGGTCTAAAGTCAGACCTCTTCAGCACTTTTACTCAGGTTGGCCTGCGATCAACTCAAGGACTATCAGCCGTATTTACTCTATGGGCTCATTGATGGAGCTAATTTTCTCACCTGTCATTTGCTCCAGCAAAGCTTATGGCATCTCACAACCTTGTGTCGTTTTCTGGCCATTTGTGGAGCAGCAGTGCCTTTGATGCCAGTTTGCTGGGGAATTTTCCACAAAAGCACACAAGGATTTGTCCCACCCAACTGAGAAGGCTGTTTTGCTGGATGGATCTCTATTTATGCATGAGAAAACTTGGCACTGACGAAGCGGTAGCTTATTTTTCTTTTTTGTTTGGTTTTATTTTGTGCTTCAGAAATAGAACAGATTAAGTATTACTTGCTTTTGAAGGCTCCAGTCCTCCCTACAGCATGACTTTAAATTCTGTTTTCCCCAGGCGAGATGTAGAAAAACATCTCTTGTAGCTTTTGTTAAAAGCAATGCAAATTCAGGGAATATTTGGGAGGGAATTTTCTAGCTTAATTTAATTTATATGTCTTTGAAAATAAATTTGTTATTCCTACAAAAAATGCTTATTGGAAAGGAATGATCAGGAAAATAAAAAAAGAAAAAGAATAAAATTGGAGAGCAATTTTAAACAATGAAGTAAAATTCACAATAGACCCAGAAGGGACCTTAGAAATAGTGTAACCAGATTTAACAATTTTACAAATGAAACTGGAACTCAGAGAAGTAAATAACTTGCTCAAGATCACACAATTAATAATAGGAAATTACAATTAGAATCTGTCAATTTTTTTTCTTGATTAACTTCTATTATGGCAGGATTTCAAAAAAAAATTTTTTTTCTTTTATGATGAGACTCTTTCTTCCAGTTATTATTTAGAAACCCAATAAAACAGAGCTCTAGTTGGATGGGAGCAGATGGGAAGGAGGTTCTGTAGGCTCATTCTCCCCATATCCACAGGATAGAATTCTGTGGAACACCCTTGGAGAGTCTCCATTCCCTGAGTAACATTTGCTACATTTGCTAATGGTTGCTTGATAACATTCATTCTTTTATTTAGCATTCATTCTTTCAGCAGCTACTTAATGAATGTTTACTATGTGCAAGGTACCTTTTGAGGTGAAAACCTTGAGCGAGGCCCTCCCTGGTGGTGCAGCAGGTTAAAGGACAGCACTAAGAAGCTAAAGCCACTAAAGCATGAGTTCGATCCCCACCCTGGAGGATTCGGCAGACATCCTCTGACTTGCCCACTGCTCCCTTCAGCAGTGTACGTTGTCGATCTGCCTGTTCGGCTCCCCACTCTGTCTCTGGTGAATCCTCTCATCGCCCCTGCATCTCTGACTGGTACCCCAGTTCTGTATGCATAAATAAATAAATCTTAAAAAACAAACAAACAAACAAAAAAATTTTGAGCAAAACAGACAGAAGGAAATGTGTGCAGTGGGGTGAGACTTTTCTCCTGGGCTCTGGGTCCTGCTGGTCTGTGGCTGCTTTTGTACCTCTTCAGTACAATTTTGGATATTTTTTTATCATTTAAATCAGGATAACACTTTTCTAAACCAACCTGCAATTCCCTCTCCTTATTCCCCCTGCTTTTTTTCTGAGTTAATTTGAGAAATTGTTTGGTCTTCCTTTGCTCTGAGAAGATCCCATATTTCTCAGTATTTATTTAAAGCTTTCAATTAGTCTTTCAGTGGAACTAATTGCTGTCTCCACTTTTATTAGAGATGAGGAACTTGCCAATTCCAGGCTACCATTTCAGCACCTTTTGGATACAATTTGTAAGGAAATTATATATCCTAATTTAACAGAAGCAAAAAGAAAACCTCATTTCTGGTGGACACAATTAAGG
This sequence comes from Condylura cristata, assembly GCF_000260355.1. Lineage (NCBI taxonomy): Eukaryota > Metazoa > Chordata > Mammalia > Eulipotyphla > Talpidae > Condylura > Condylura cristata. Next base: position 34,324,081 of record NW_004567122.1, on the reverse strand, counting down.
ATCCTATACCTGTTGTCCCCTAATGTAGCTTACTATAAGTTTAAAGCTTATTATATAGAAATTACTCTCTTTTAAACATTACTCGTAAATTCAAACTCCAAAATTGAAGTGAACCCCCTTTCAAGTTACCTACATGGCCCCTTCCTCCCCTGAAATAAAACCAGGAAGGACAGATCAAAAGTTCTGAGGGTCACTAGGGCTAATTTCTTGCTCTGCCCCTCCCTGATTGTGGATCTTGGGAAAATGATTTAACTTCCTTATGTTTCAAGTTTCTCTTGTTGATATTAATACAACAGTGTGAAATCAGGATCATTGTGTGAATAAAAAAAAAATCATATTAAAGTGGCCGCTTGTGTCCTTCTCTTTCCTTCAATTCCAAAGGTTAAATTTCAAGCACATGGTTTCACTGGGTACATGATTCACCAGAGGACTGTGTCAAAATGCTGATATATATTCTGGGGTGCAGCCTAGAATTCTTCATTTTTAACACACCCCAAGTACTCACTTGTGCAGTAAAACTTAGGACATGGAAGTGTCCTTACTTTGGAATCAGACCTGTGATTGCTTCTGTTCTCTGTGATTTGCCAGTTGATAGTATGCCATTCCATTTTTCTGAGCCTCCTTTTCCAGATAGTTTACTATGCACCACAGGTAAAGGGAAGGCTTATCATGAGAATATGGGTATCAGGAGTATAGCATCATTCTTATTATTTCTACTTTATTTTGATATGTTAAACTCAGTGCTACTACTAGTATTGCCATTGAGAACATTTAGAACCTACATGAAGGGAGGGTGTTTTTGAATAGCATCTGCCTGGCACACAGAAGGCGAGCCACAGATGCTTGTGTATACTGAACATATTATGCTCCTATTGGCCAGGGCTGACTGAGAACCAGGAGTGTTGCTGTGTGGAGGTCTGGGATCCTGGTTAGAATTTGAGTGGATACTCCTCTGAGTTCCCTTCTACAATGGAAAACCAAATACTCATTGTTTTACTGGATATTAAAAAAGGAAGCACTGTTCATTAATTTTTTATTTCCTTCTGGAAAACACTGTGATTCAGGAATTGGAGATCAGGGTAGCTAAGACTAGGGTCACTGGTAAGGTGGGTTTGTGTTGATATGGGAAACTCATTGCAGGCTACATTCTGTTTTGGCCAGTGGTCTAGTGCACTGAGACTAGGGTTCACTGAGACGTGCACTCAGCTTAACTTCCAGGAAGAAAGCTAGCATCCCTAAGGACCTCAGTAGGGTGTGGACATTCCAGGCCTGCCATGCTTCTCTCTCCTTTGTCATTGAACTACATTTCCATTTTTTGTTTTTAAAAAATTAATGAACAATAATTCCATAAGGAATATATACCTATATAAAAGAAAGGGATGGAAAAGAAAATAAATTTCCCTGAAGCCTACCACCTTAAGATAGGTTCTATTAACATTTTGAAGCAACATTTTATAAGTTGTGTGTCCATCTGTGTGTATAATTCACAGTGTTGGGTAGATTCTATAATTTGTAGTTTTTAGTGACTGAAAAAGGACCAAAAGAGAAGTTTATTTTATGCTGTGTAAAACTGATAGGAAATTCACATTTTAGTCTTCCTAAGTAAGGAGTTATTGGAACACAACCATGCCCATTTTTGTATTTATCTACAGTTAATTCCTGAAAGCCACAGCAGAGTAATGACATGATTCCCACCTACCTAAGATACTTACTTTGTAGTATATGTACACAATGCATGTTCCTGTTACTCAGCAATCACAAAACATAATCTCATGCCATTCACAGAAACATGGATAGAGCTGAAAGGGATTATGTTCAGTGAAATAAACCAGAAAGAAAAAGAAAAACACTGAAAATACTGGATGGTTTCACTTTTAAGAGGAGTGTAGGGAGTCCAAGTAAGGGATCAGTTAAAAAAAAAAGTAATTAAAGTATAAAGCAAAATCAATAGGCAACTATAGGCCAGAGACACTCTGGGGAGTTGGGAAAGTGGGTAGGATCAAAGCAGGAGGGGGAAGAGCACAAGGGACTGTGGTGATGGTGGTGGGAATTTTTCAGGGACTACACTCAAGATGATTAAAGCATATACTATATAAAAATGAAAAATGTAAAAATACATAAAAAAATTTTTAAGTGTGTGTGTGTGTGTGTGTGTGTGTGTGTGAGAGAGAGAGAGAGAGAGAGAGAGAGAGAGAGAGAGAAAGAGA